>NW_018734673.1:0-26187 GCF_002204515.2 Aedes aegypti
ACCCACCAACCCCCTTCAGCGTTATGAAATTTGTGAACAGGCTCTAATTATTTGCTCATGCCACCCTCCTAATTTTTGAGGTGTTAAATAATTTCGACTGTGTTAAGTAAAAACGAGTCGCCCCTGTTTATTTCATCTGCCTCATATCTGCCTGGACCAATCACGGGAAAACGAAACATCTCAAAATCAAGTCTTTTTCACTCATCTTGACAGCTAAGTGGAATGAGTCAAAATTGAGTTAGTGGCAAAGTACTTAATTTTAAATCATTCCACTAATACATCGATTTGAGTGATTTTAAACTGTTAAAACTACTCAATATCAAGTCTTTTGCTAAAGCTAATTTTGTTGAAAAGTTCAAAAAAATTACATGTTTTTCAAATTTATCCCATAAATCCCATTAAGTTTGACAACATTTAACCAACCATGTTTATTTAAACCAATACAGGACAAATAATCATGCTCACTTTTGATAATTGAATTAATTGTTCTTCCTGGCTTTGTTGCTGAAACCCACTCCCGAGATGTTTTTTTTGTGTTCGAACGGATCTCCCACGAACCTGAAGATGAATAGTTATTGTCTTCACGTTTACGTCGATACCCGGGAGCTCTGTAATGTTGTAAAAGTTTGAAATGAAATGTCCGATTGCGGTAAAGTTCAAAGCTTACCTGTTGATCACGATGAGATGTGCATCAAATTATCAAATCGTTTTTCAACTTTGGTGATCCTTTCACGCAATCAAATCGTTTTTTCAACTTTGGATGAATCCTTTCACGGCAGTTTCACGGCTCGGATTTTGACGGACTATTATATATAAATATAATAAATTTGGTTAAAAAATATTAATTGTAAATTAAATAACTTACGTGAAGAACACTTTTAGTTAATCGACGACAAACATAATCATAACATAACCATGGCGCACGAATAAATTTTTCATCCACTACTATCAATACTTCATTTTCGGTAGTTTCTCAGAATGATATTGAAACAAGGGGTGGATCACTTCTGATGCATCTGATGCAATAACAAATTAAATGCATTTAAATGCACAATTCTGAAAATGCGCATAATCCATGGCTGCTCGAACTATTCTCTGTTGTCGTTTTCAAAGTGTCAGTTTGAAATTTTCCTCGACCAATTTAACAGAAGTATCTTCCTTTCCAAAACGTAACGAGCAAAAGGTTGTAAATTTCTTCGTGAATAATAAAGCTGGCAAATTATTGGAGATGAAGAATGGCAGTATCATGCACTGCTTCACCATATCATTGTGATCTCATAAGTCTCAGTTCCTGAGAATATCGCAAATATAATTAGCGTTCTTCCGGATTATAATATTTTATATGTTATAGCTTCGGAAACCGACAGACTGGACGTGCACGGGTTGGAGCATGGATTCTGTCTCATCAAAAAGGTGGCATGTAGAAAAGCTCAACGTAGAAGCATTCCCGGTATCTAAAGACGATGCCGGCGTCGTTTCTAAGTTTGAAAAAATCAAAATATCCGTTTCCTTATCTGGCATAATCCGCATAAGTTGGTCCAAAGGGTATTATTAAAAATAAAGTATGTGCAGATTATACCTACCTAGGAAGATGAATATCCAGGAACAGTTCTTTCGTTTTTTCGAAGCTGCTTTAAATGCTTTCCAACAATGGATGGAGTGGAATTAATATATGCCCTAAGAGCAGTTCATAGGCAACATGGACATTTGAGATAATTTTTACACGATTAGAGTTCGGGATACTTTATTCAAAAAGGAGTTTTGGAACAGCTCCGCTCCGTGGTTTACAAACAGCAGTAAAGGATATCATTGTTGGGGGTACAAGGCAAGGCTTCGATGAAAACATCCCATTGAAGGTAAAATAGTTAATCAACATCAATTTTCATCTTTCCATACAACTAACATTGAAGCAAATAAAACAAGTTTGATACATAATTGTTTAGCTGTTTTTAATCTAAGTTATATCCACCCGATCAAGTTAAGGTGTCGTCAGTAGAGTGGGGATTATTCAGTCCGCCACCAGTAAATACTGTTGTCTACAACCAGCTCCATTAGTGACTCCCGTACGGGAATACAAACTATTTGCTTCTATCAGGCCATCAACGCCCCGTCCGCAGTGCATGTACCACAAATGAAGGTCGTTCTTAAATTTGCTAGCTTTACTGGTTAATTTACAAGCTTGGTAAGCTGAAATAAATAACGTTTCTGATTAGTTAGAAAATATAGAGATGGACCTGTAGAACAAACTCGTAACTCTAACAACAAATAATGACGCGTTGCTATAACACGATACGATTGTAGTCAGGGCTAAGTTGATGTGGAAGTCTAAAAAATGCATTTGATGCAATTCAATGCACATCTGATGTACATTGAACAAGTGATCCACCCCTTGTATTGAAAACAAAATTACAAACGAACGCCTTTGAAGACAATGCACGGTTGAATATAAAAATACTAAAACGCTTATAAACCATACTAAAACCACATTCGATCTATTCACCCCTTACAAGACATATCCCTGCATTATTGCGTCAAATAATAAACGGCTTTTAATCGTTGCAATGCTTAAAACGATTAAATTCCCGTAGTGGCTTTCAAGTTTTTATTTACTTTCCTTCGGGTCTTATAATAACAGAAAAAATCAAATAAAAATGAAACTAATCAATGGATTATTTTTATTTTGCAAATTATTTAAATAATTGTACATCACAAACTGATTTGAACAGAGATTAGCGCAGATAATCATTTCGGTCGGTACCAGATCAAGATCCTACTGCAGTTTGGTTCGCGTATGCCGGTAGTTGTTTGGCCGACGAGTTTTGTGTCGGTTTTTATTGCACCCGCTTCCATAGCTGCTCCGTCTTCCAAGTTAAGATTCACTCCAGAGAATTATCAGATTTCGTATGCCAGGTCCAGGTTCCTGGGCACTCCTGAGCTTCCTTGCGACCAACGATGAAACCCCTGCGATATTCCGTGATTAGTGAACAACACAGAGAAAGACAAATATCATGTAACTTACCATCACGTCCCCTTCATGCCTTCTCAGGAACATTCTTGTTGAAGCAGCTTCTACAGTCAGCTTCTTTTATATCCATAGTCTCCATGCGGCATACGCCCTGCGTTTTTTCGAGGCTTTTGTACGTATCAAAGTGAATGAAACACCGACTCTTTGTTAATGAGGACTGACTTCAATATTTCGAACTTTCTGTTGATAAATTAAACTGAAACCTGCACTAGATCGCGTTTTTTCGTGTTTGTTTAAACCGCATAGCAGAAATTTTTGTCGGTCCGGGAGCCGGAAAATATCACTAAGTGCCAAGTGTAGCATTAAGTGTCTCATATGCACGAGGAAAAATAAATCTTAAAAATACATTACAATGATTAAAATATATTAAGCTTGTGCATATTTTATATGATTTGTAAAACATAAAGATGATAAAATTCAATATGTATTAAACAATAATCTAAATAGAGTTTTCGTTTTTCTCCGTGTGGATAATTGAAGGTAGTTTTGTCGGTGTTCATCGCATCAAAACAAAGGCACCACTGTATATGGAATTTAACATTGTGACAGCATTGCTGTTCTTTCAAACACACAAGGCTAGGGTGGCGCTATCTATGCTTTCCATAGCGGCCGTTTTGGTTATTTTGATGATCCATAACTATCAAACAACTCTAAAATAGATTATTCTGATAGGCAAATATTTTCAAAGCTAAAACGATCACCCCGACATCTGGTGGCAAGTAGAAGAACCTTCAAAAGAGAACGCACCGTGTGCAGCATAGGAAGGAGCATACAATATACACTTTTTCTCAGAATAGTTATTTTGTAGACCATCAGAGAGCATTGAAATACTTGTTTTCCAACGAAAATGTATAGATCCGGTCAGTGCTCATGCTCATGTACGATTAGTGGGATAAAATTTGGAAAATTTTGTGGTTGGCAACATAGTTTATAAACTTCAGGATTCTTTGGTAGTGGTTTAATTGGTTGTGAAATCACGCGTATCGCAAGAATTAAGGGTAAAAATTGATTATGACCTAATTTTTGGGTTTAAAAATTGAATTTTGGACGTAAACAAACATTTTCAGTGACATTACTCTCCTTCTTCCCTCGCGACCTCTATGATGGTGGCGCATCATATTTGTGTCTATAGTACCTCAAGACTGAGTTATTGTGAATCTTTACTTAAATCCGCAGACTGTCCAACAAGTTGCGCGCCGGTGGCCCATGCACCGAGTTGTGCGCCAGCCAAAAAGTATAAATAAAGAAGTTTAGTGTCAACATATCTCGCCGAGGAAGTGAATCACTTTTAGGGCTCGAGTCCTAAACTGGACAGCGAGCATAGTAGTTTAACCGATATAAACGTATGGAATACACATGTTCGTACCTTCTTGTTTTTGCAACTTTAAGTTGCAAGCGATTTGAATCGTTTTAACTGACCCACAAGTCAGCGCATGATCGATCGGCGCGCAACTTATTAAGTGGTTTGCGGGTTTGAGAAAAGATTCGCAAAGTGCCCAACAAGTACCAGACCCTAGCGCGTAACACACGAAGTAAAAAGGAAGTGATCGAAATGCTAAAAGTTCTCGAGAAGCCCAATAACAGTATTCAAATTGGTAATGTTAAAGAAGTAAGGTACCGTGGGGTAAGTGGATACAGAAAAATCAACAGTCAACTTCATTGTTATGTACACCTAACGTGAATAATGTAATTCAAACTTTTTTCTGTGGATAACAAATGAGGGACTAATATACTTCAAATCATTGATTATTTCGATTTTTCTGATTGTTATGAATTGAGTATGAGGGACTTCAAAATTTGCGCCAAATGATTCACTTGCCTTACCATGGTGGGGTAAGTGGATCACCAATAGAAAAAATCTGTTCTCAAAACAAATGTGATGTAATTATGTATAGTAAGAATGATATTACTCTTGTTATTGTTATTAGTGTTAGTAATGGTACATTTTAATACTTTAAATTTAAAAAGTATATTTATTTAGTTAAAATATATTAAAAATATGTATACATTAGTAATTCAAATTGTAACTAGAATAATTTGAAGTAAATTCATCTATTTATACACATAAGTTATACATAAGTATTGAAGGATTATTTCTAACGATGTTTTCAAAAAAGACTCGTTGTTTGAAAACATTAGTTACACTTATTTTTGAATAACAAACTGAAATCTTTTTATTCTATTTATAAATATGTTTATATCATCTGTCTATAATTATTTATATGGTCAAATAAGGTACGTTAATATGCTTTAAATTGGAGAATCAGTATATTTTGCTCTTTTACAACTCAGCTTAGATGAACCACGAAAAGTTTCGTGTGAGTTTTGAAATTATTATATATTCATAGATATTTTTATATCAGAAAGGTTAAACAAAACTTTTAGGTGGATTTATTCAAATTCTCTAAGGTCAATTTGACAAATTTCAGCTGGGAATGAAAAAAAAAATAAAGGAAAACAACATTTGCGGATATTAAAACTTATTAAAATTCTCGTAAGCAGTCTGCCAATAAATGATAATAATACTTGATCCACTTACCCCACCCCATTAAAAAGTAGGGGTAAGTGTACCATGTACAATATATCGTAATTTATTTATAGACATCACATATTTTTCATTGTGATTCGTTCAATTAGAGCTGAAATGCTCACCATGTGTCGAAAAAACTAATAGTATTCGATTTTAGACAGAGTTACAATGGATTTTTGATTGATGGAAAACAATTTTGAAATTAATCAATTTTTGCAGCTAACAAGTTTGCTTGTGTTAGTGTACGTGTAGTACCAGATTTGCAATAGTATTAGTGTAGACGTTAGAATATAACCTAAAACAAAGCAATGAAGCGAAAACATTCAACATATTCAAGTATTTATGCTTAATATTGACGAATGATCCACTTACCCCACTGATACACTTCCCCCACTGTACCTTACTCCATTGTGAATACTTTTTATTTATCTCGAGTTTGAGTTGTTTCGTTTCTCCGTGTGGCAGCACATTTTTTACTGGGGCCTTTTTGTGTTTTGTTTTTTTTTTGCACCTCCTCCGCGAGAGGAGAGGTCGATGTCGATGGTGGGGTGGCCGCCGTCGCGATGTACGGAGAATGTTGACAACGACGATGATGACAAGGCAGCGACAGTTCGTCGGTTGACTTCAGTCTGGAATGTTTGCTGATGAAGCGAATTTGTTATTGAATTTCATTGCTAACTAATTTGATAAAAGTGATATAAGCTTACGGTTGAAATCGCGCGATTAAAATATTTAAAAATCTTGTTGTAATAGGTATGTATTCTTATTCATTATAATAAAATATTTTAAACTTTAATTTGTCGCTGTATACAAGGGTTAGTGCAAGGCGGATTTGGTAGCTCTTTACGACGATCTCCATTATTTTGCACACTCAAGCATCATGAGATCATCACATATAATTGCAGTTTCACAGGTTCAGACCATAACGTAATGTAAATTCTAGTAATGAGTTCATTGCTTCAGTTAAGTAATTTATTTAGTATCTTCATTCTTCAGTTGTCCTGTTAGAGCATTATACTATAATAATATTCCATGGAAACATAGGAATAGGAATGATTGTTGAATGTTCAAGTATTCAACAGCATCATTATCTTTTGTGCATAACGAACAATAGCATCTTCATTCTTCTTTAGGACGAACGCAGCTTTGGAACAAATCGTTCCTAATTTTCTTGATTTTTCTGGCATGAATGGGAAAATTGAAAAGATCTCTCATCATAGGCCTCTTTTTAATACAAGTCTAAAAAGTTTGTTAATGAAAGGTCTCTGAAGTCTATTTAATCAAAATGGTCTCTAAAGTCTCGCTTTTCCTTATTCTGATTGAAGTGAGTTCTGATGCAAAATTTAACAGGTTCCAGATACACTTTCAGAAACTATTGCGCGAATATTCTACTGATTCTTGAATTATACTAGTGATTTCTCCAAATACTTCATCAGGAACACTTTTAGGGACTCCTACAGGGATCTCTCCAGAGCTTTTTTAGATTTCTCCCAAAAATACTTTCAGCGATTTTTCAAAGGATGCTCATAGGAAATTCACCAGAATTTGCTCTAGGAAATCGTTGAGCACTCCAACGCTGCTACCTCCAGTAATTTACTTTTTCCAAACACTATGATATCATCCAGATATTTTTCCACTAATCCTTGAACTGATTTCTACAGTTGTCAATTTAAGAAATTTTCCAAAGATTCCTACAGTAATTCTTCCAATTTCTGATGTTTCTCTAGCACTACCGTCAGAATATCTTGTGAAACTTATCCAAATAGGGGAAACGCACCAATTTTCGACCCATCCATACGATTTTAACCTACTTTGTATGGAAATCCGAAAATTGGCACAAAATTCTAGTAGATCGAAATTTAGTCCTATTCAATTGATTATTTTTCTAATTATCTATGAAATTTTCAACCCATTTTCTAAAAATTCCTCAAAAGTCCGTGAGTTCTTTTAGCAATCGTTATTCATCGACTTTAGAACTTACATAAGTTTCTTTCAGAGATAGCTTAGACATGCCTCACGTGTTCTTTTTTCAAAAATTTCTCTAATTTTTGAAAAATTTCCTTGACATTTCACGGGAGACATGCATGGACAAATCTTTGAAGACTTTTTTGAGGAAAATATCTAATTTAATTACTGAAGTAATTCCTAAAGAAATCTTAGTAAGTAACCTTATGGAGTAATTCGTGAAGATATCCTTTGGAAAATTCCAAACAAATCCTTGGAGTCATCTCTGGAAATATTGGTGGTTGAATTTTTGAATATGTTCTAAACGGGAGTCTTGGAGGATGACGAAATCGGTGGAATAATCATCAGATAAAACCTCGGATGACTTAAGACAAGACTTACTCTAGAAGTTGAATTTCTGATAGAATCCCTCTAACCTTGGAAATATCCAGGTTGTATTCTTGAAAACTCCAAAAACATTTTTTTTAGGAATTCGTAAGGAAATGGTTAACTCCTCTACCGGCAGCTTTATTTATTGCCGCCAAAAATATTCAAATCGCGATAACTGTTTTGTTGCTCGATATTGTTGCACCATGTTTTCACAAGCTCTCATAAATCTCTTCTAGTTTTAGAATTTGTGTCCCCCAAAGAATTTTGGAATATCTCCGGATCCAGATAATCAATTATAGAGACGAACCAGCCAAGGGCTGAAAGTCTCTCAAATAAAGAAAATTCATTCATTCATTCATAATCAATTATCAATTATCTGGATCCGGAGATATTCTAAAATTCCTTGGGGGACTGACGCGTAGCCATAAGCCACACAGAGTTTTTATCCTGTTCGGATATTTACTCCTCGAAATGATACATTAATGCGAGTATATTGTGAAAAAATTAAGCAATTTGGTGCAGCCGTCTTCAAGTACTGAGCATGGACAAATAAAGATCTTGAAAACACTAAAAAACCTCATATCGTAATTTTCAGATTTCCTCAAGAATGCTGAACCGATTTGTAAGATTTTTTAGAGAAGTTTCTTATGATCTGGCATTGTATATTTTTTTGTTAAATTGACCAAAAACAAAATGGTCGCCAAAGACATTTTATATGGAGAATGTCGGTCCCCCAAGGAACATCGGAATATCTTCAAAACTAGATCACCTATGATTATTATCGACACGGATTTTTAAATTAAAAGAATTTTTTGAGATCTTGTGAAAAAATAGTGCAAAAATATCGAGAAACAAAAAAGTTATCGCGATTTGAATATTTTTCAGCGGTAAAAAATGAAGCTGCTGTTAGAGGGATTAATGACTGAATATCGGTACAAATACTTAATCTAAATTCTAATTCCATGGGGAATCAAACTCTTATCTTTATGTTCCTGTTAGGTTTCGTTTTCTTGATTCGTATTTAGTCTTTTTTTTTTTCAAGCAAGATGTCTCAGTTCGCATTCCCAAGATACTCAGTCGCCAATGGCCTCGCGTTAAGGATTTACATAACTTTGACTCATTTCTCCATGTTTCGTAAAGGAAAACAAAATTTAAAAATTATACAAAATTGCAACCTTAGATTAAATAATAACTTTTTTATAATATTAAGTCTGTTTATTTGTATAGGAAAAAGCGCTTATAAGACTTGGGGGCTTCTTTAGTCGAGTAGTTAGAGTCCGCGGCTATAAAGCAAAGCCATGCTGAAGGTGTCTGGTTTCGATTCCCTGGGCATAGAGAGTATAATTGTACTTGCCACATGATATACGAATGCGAAAATGGCAAATTTGGAAAAAAAAAGCTCTCAGTTAATAACTGTGGAAACGCTCATAAGAACACTAAGCAGAGAAGTGGGGACATAATGCCAAGAAAAAGAAGAAGAAGCTTACTCGCTTAGTGAACAGTAATGATTTAGACTTGTTCACCAAAAACCAGACGCTGGATGATCAACAGCTCAGCAGGCTTCTGGCAGCGAGGTACTCCGCATTCCGCAGGTTCAGAGAAGCTCTTACCAGCTCAAAAACAAAAAGGGAATGATACCGAATCCGGCGATAGAAGCATCTTTTGAAACCTTAGAATAAGAGATAAGGCTCCTCCCTTTCGTGCTTTTCTCTTTCTGATCGACCAATGTGCCAATAATGTGTTGAGCTTAGAATCACTAGAAAATCACGGAAAATGCTCATGCATGAGAAAATGGTCGAACATGAATAGTTGAAAGGGTTGACATTTCCTAAATATTCAATACTTAGCTATTGATAATCAATAGTTTTCCTCATTATGAAGGTAAGTGTCTGATCCATGGGTGCCAAAATTATGAAAATTGTTCAATGAGAATTTGTTTTCAAAAGCATTCTAAATATGTCGCAATTTTGTTACAAGTGGTGATTTTCGTAATCGAAGTGTTCTCATGAAATATGGAAAATCAAAGACGCTGTTGGAAATGCCACTCTATTTACAAACGTGAAATGTTAAGCTCTCACCCCGACGGCACTGCAGCAGCGTCTGCGAATGAGACTTGTGTTGTCGTGTCATAAATTAGTCATGACAAATTAAATTTTGTATGAAGCTGTTTGAAAAAAGTCGAAAATATTTTTCTTTTAATTCTTTTTCACTAATTTTATGGCCCTGAATATGGCCGATGGCTTTGTTGTTTCGATGCTGTTACAGATAAATAGCACTGCGGGATGTTATCAGTTGATTGCCATATGGCTGGTGCACAACAGCAGTGAATCACAGGGCTGAAATCGCAATCTGGAAACGTAGCTCACTATTGAAATCTTGTGCGATTTCACAAGTCCGACGCTCGATTAGCAGCTCCTTGGATCCAACTCAGGGGGACTGTCGGCTTCTTCGGGGTCTTCTCCATCGTGGCGGTCTTTGAAGCTTGGTGGGGTTTTGCTTAGGAAATGCCTTCTTTTTCCCCTCCTTCTCGGATGCCAGCCACCGCCAGTTTACGGGATTCCACTTAACTCTTGCCAATCTTGCAGTCTTGCCGACATCGCAGTTGCGGTTTCCGCCGATGTATTTCCCGATCCCCTGCAGGAAGGACCCGTTCCGTTCGTTTAGGGCTGCGATGACGGCAACAACCATCTCATTCTCCTGTGGACCGTTTCCTCTTCTTCTTCTTGGCGGCGCAGCGGTGATTGTTTTGGCTTGGAATCTTCTCTCGGACGACCGACGGTCAGTTTGATTTGAGCGAAACAAGACAAACGGGGGGCTCCTTCGCTATCGATGTCTGTGCCTGAGAAGCACGCCCGGTCAGAGCAAGCCGATCTGTTGCCTGCTGAGATGCGATCCAAGCGGAGAGTCAACTTTTCTCTAGCACCCCTATTTATTGATTTGCTTGGAATCAACGTTCTCTTTTAAAACAGTTATTAATCCTTTTGGACTGGTATGTGGGATTCAGTAAGTAAACGACATGAACCTTTGATACCTTGTCTTTCGATTGAGGTGCTAATCAAGGAATTTCGTTAAGCAAGTGAAAAGTTAAAAACGTTCAAAATATTTCATGCTAACGTAACGCTCTTGGTTTTGAAATTCCAATTTCAATCCTGTATAAAGAAGATAGACGTAGTCCTACGTCAAAAGAAAAAAACTGAAACAATAGATACCTGTGAATATTTTTTGCATAAATTATTGATATTGTTGTTACTTCCAGAAAAAAAACTTTTATGGTTAGTTTTGTCTTTCAAGATTTTCTAAAATTTGCATTGAAAACATTAAAGAGAAATGTGCAAGATTCCACCCCATCTTGTGTTATTTGAAAATTATTTCAAATATTATTCTACACACTTAAATTATTTTCCAGGAATCCGTGGATTTCACCGTAATTTCAACAGCTGAAGTTCAGTGAAATAAGTTAACGGAGTACTGTAAATTTTTACAGTTTTCGGTAAAATTTCGGTTGAATTTCGATGGAATTACGGTTTTTTATTTTACCGAACCTGTTCAGCTGTTGATATGTTGAGCCGGATCCTATTCTTGGCACTTTTGATTCACTTCGGCAGTGGGGTTTTTTGAAAGCTGCAGAGCTTATATATGGCAACAAAATGTATCGTATTGAAGCGCATGTTATTGCAAAGTTTCAGATAATCCGGTCGAGAAAACCCTTCATGCCAAAGTGAATCATGGAAGTGTCCAAGTGGTTCTGCACCCTACTAGAAATAAGTTTTATCTAAGTTACACCGAGGCAAGAATCTAGTGATCATGACAAACAGTACATTAGATGCTCCATATATCTGCTCTTTGAGCGCGTAATGAGGTGTTGAAATCATGCTGGTGCGAGAGTAACGGCCCTCTTAGATTATTCCAATACTGTGTTGTTGATCGCTAGAGACGTTTTTTTTTCGATCCTTGGGCAAGATGATACGGGTGGGGCAAGATGAAATGCAAAGTTGTTGAAGTGATAATAATACATTTTGGTCAACTTTACTGCACTCGGAGTGATATGTTAAGTAGATGCTCCAGTAGAAAGTTTATCTATCGAAGTTAGAAAACACCATGAACATTTGTTGTTTTACCTTGCTCCAGCCGTTTTAACTTTCCCCGGTGTACCTTATTTTTCCAGATAACGTCACGTCTTAAAATAAGATTTGGTTTACATTCTCCCTTTATTTACGCCAATGTATCTAATTCAAAAGCTTACTTTTTCAAACGTAAACAGCAATTTATGTGATGGGTAAAATGCTATTTGAGTCGAAATTCAACCGAGTAGAAGAAATTAGTCTCAGTCACGCTTTCGTTATTGTAGTTGTAATTAACTGGCAAAATGTTAACATGTTAGTTTTTTGTTGTAACTTGAGCCATTTCAAAGAATACATTACTTTCGTTACTTAGTAAGATCGAACCTGGTTAAAGATTATACGTACTTGAATAGCAATTTCAAATGTCTTAAAACTCAATCATTCATTAATAGCTCATCGTTGCATCATACCTACCATGTAGTTAAACCTTTCGTTATCAGTTTCAATTGTTCGGACTATGTTATCTTGCATATTGCGGTTAACCCTTCCGAAAGATAGAAGAGGCGGAATATTTCTCACCTGTGTTTTATTCGTTTCGTTTCAGCTCCGCAGCCAAGCATCAAAATGAGACTTAGTCCGATTGATCCGAGCTCCTACTCGAATGCACGTAAGTTTCAATGCTCTATATGTAGTTTTCTTTTGAACAGTTTCTATGTACATTTATCTTTTAGATGAGCTCATCATTACTCACATCGACCTTGAATGGACGGTGAACTTTGAGAAGTCTACATTGTCTGGTAGCGCTTCATTGTCGTTTAAAACCTTAAGAGATGATGTTGAGGAAATAGTAAGTTTAAATTGGTTATTTCATGTAAACGTTATTAATTCTAACTTTCCAATATAGTTTTTGGATAGCAGCGACCTTGATATTGCATCCATGGCAGTTAAAACTGCAGCAGGAGAGATACCGGTCAGCTGGGATGTGGGAAAACCTGTTGAGAACATCGGTTCCAAGTTGACGGTTTACTTGCCGACGAAAACATCCGGTGAATTCAAATTGATTGTCGAGTACGAAACCAACCCGAAGGCCAGTGCTCTCCAATGGTTAAACGCTGAACAGACGTGCGGTAAGAAGCACCCGTATCTGTTCAGTCAGTGTCAGGCAATCCATGCGCGGTCTCTTGTTCCTTGCCAGGACACACCGGCCGTGAAATTCACCTACAATGCAACGGTATGATTTTCTTTGCTTTGGATGTAATTATCCTTTGGTAAAATGTCATTTGAAATTTCAGCTTCGGCATCCGATTGGTGTAACTGGTTTGATGAGTGCCGTTAAACTGAAATCAGAAAGCGGAGTGTCGTACTTCAAGCAAAGCATTCCCATTCCAAGTTATCTTTTGGCAATCGTAGTGGGAGCCCTGGTGGAAAAACCCATTGGTCCCATGTAAGTATTGGGCAAGAATGGTTACATACTTGGGGTCTATCCCGTTTGGAATAATGCCATATAGAGCTACTCCAAACGACATAAAGACCATTTGACATAACACGAAAAACAGCCTATTTAAAAAAGGATATGCTCCTTCCCGGTAGAATTCCAGTTATGCCCAATGACCAGGGATTGAATCCTGAGAAAATTGAGAGAATCTCTCACGTATCGCTCTCTGTAACTATCATAACATGCTGCACATTATGAGAGACTGTTTATCGTATACTGCTACAAGTTTGATCAGATTGGGGGGATAGTAGTGCATGATAAAACCCCTCTAAACATGTTCCAAGCCTGGGGGACACTGTTGTTATTGGAAGTTCGTGGATTGTTTATCGTGCCCGTAAAGAAAAACACCTATCCCCAACGGTAAACAAGCGAGAAAAATGGAGTTTATCATCGCTCTCTCGTTGGGGCTCTCGCTCGCTGCTTCCATTTATCAGACTTGTTACACCTTGCGATACAATGACGATCGTGGACCGCAACAGATGGGATGTTTTTCTTTGCTTGCTTTGATCGTGCTTCATTCTCAAATGAGAGCGAATTCTGCAACGCCTGCCAATGACCCTTATGGCAATTCTTTTTGGCACCCAGACAAAGCGAACTGAACACGATTGATAGATTACAATTCACGTGAATTTTGATAGAAAAATGAACCGCAAACTGCATTCGCTAGTTCTGTTGCACGCTCTTGTGGGCCGAGCAATGAAATCAAGCTCAATCGTATCCGGTCCGCGTTGTGCGAATGCGAAAAGATATTCAAGTTCAGTCGAGGATGGATTATGAACTGGTGAGCTCGTTTCATTCTTATGTTTACACATTTTTATCGTGGCAACATTATGTTTATGTAATTTCCAAATAAACTATGGATGATTCGACACTACAAGTGTCGGCATAAACCCTTATTCCTGTTTATATTTAATATACACATACCTTTCTTTTTTCGTCTTTACTAAAAACAACCTTTGAATAGTTCGACGTTGTGAATGTCGCCGTACTTTTTTAATATTCAACCGATATCTTGCATAACTTCTGATCTCGCCCTAAAAGCCATTGGTAACCATGTGTGTAGCTCGTTGTTTCTATGAATTTAAATGGGATTACACGTTGTTCAACAACGCAATGGTTTAGAAAAAATCATTCTCTACATGCCAGTGGTGTTGGTTCATTCATTTTCTCAGAAACAACGAGCTACACACGTGGTTACCAATGGCTTTTAGGGCGTTATCCCAGATTATGCGAGATATCTTTTCACCGACAAAAATGCAAAACTAGTTGTAAGTAAGAGCCATATTTTTCCTCCTTATCCATAGATCGCTTCACCGACCAAAGGTGACTTCCAGATCTCTTTCGTCCTTTACTAATAAACACCCTTCCCGTGGCGATTGTGGAGATGCAGAGGTATTTTCGGTCTCCAGAAGCAACAATCATTTGGCAGCGTCCGTTTGTTACGTAACGATAAAATTGGAAATTTTTAACCACCTCCCCCCCCCCTCCGTAACGCTTTCTGCATGAAAAAATTCAAATTTTTGTATTTGCTGTAACGCTTGAGCCCACTCCCCCCTCCCTCTAGTGCGTTACGTAATTTGTGGATGCCGCCTTACACACTAACATTCCTTTCCCAACTGACTGTGAGGACTTGACCGGCGCTGTTATTGATCAATAATATGAGAACTGCTAAAATGTACACTTCGAAAATAAGAGGAAAGTTCCACACCTTATACCAGTGGTCCTCAGCCCAACTGATTTCACGGGCCACCTCCATGCTTTCAAAACATGGCGCGGGCCGCAAGCTTTTATAGATTTTTAGATTGCAAAATTCCATTTCTTTTTCCTATGTGCACGTAGTTGAGATCTCATATGCAATACAAAACCGGCTCCGGAGTTGTATGATTTGTGCAAGAAAGCATTGGTTTTGTCAAACATCTGGATTTTTTATTTAAGAAATTCCAAGTATGCCAAAAACATATACATCTTGAAAATATTTTTGAGGTCTCCGGACTCTCCTACAAACCTAGGTCACCTTAATAGTGCTGCCTAATCAGAACTACAGTTTTATCGATCAGTTGAATTAACATTCATAGTCAGTTGACTTAACATTGACGTGAAGTAGCCAAAACTCTTTAGAAATTTAAAGCACGTTAGCTTATCTAAGTTTGAGATTTAAAAGAAATCTTTTAGATTTAATAGAATTTAAAAGCTTAGGCAGATATTCAAACTGTTGAAGCCTTGAACAGTGTTGACAGATTCACACTCAAATCTCAATCAATTAGCCCTCCTGCGAGATATTTGAGATCTGCTTCGAAAATCTCACGCTTGAGTTTTTCGTGCACAACTATTCCCGTCTAAAACTCGTGAAATTCGATTGTTGTTGTTTGCGTTAGAAAGCATCAGTGCAAAAATACCAGACACAAGAAATCATTGCTTTTTGTGACTTAAGCCTGATTCGCTGCTGACAAGTAATTTCTTGGCCTATCTTGATGCAGGGGAAATTCCTGCAAGGACTCGATCAAGGAAGCGCATTTTTCTAATCGCAGTACGCAGTTGAAAAGGGTTCCGGGTCATTTGGCCGAACGCCATTTGGCCGAATGCCGTTTGGCCGAACGCCATTTGGCCGAAAGGGTCATTTGGCCGAATGCCGTTTAGCCGAAATTGAAAATAATTGATGACAGATAATAGTTAGCATGAATTTTTAATTAATTTCAAAGAACAATTTATTCTTAAAGAAGGATAAATCAGCTCTTTAGTATTAGTTCAAAAAATAGTCAATTCTGAAAGAAGAACATCATAAATGAAAACAATTATTAACTTCTCTTCTAGCGGTAATAGTAGCCAGCAGAGGTTTTCGCATTCCGTTTTTAGTCAGCTTTTGACAGCAACTAAAAGACAGTTCAAGACTTTTTCGTCCTTCTGTAGCATCGGTTCGCTTCAATGCTTCGAATCGTATTAAGCGATTTTATTCATAGTTCTAGCAAACACGAGTTTTGGCTTCTTCTTTTCTCGACGTAGAAACAGTGAACCTTTTTGACGTTCACTGAATCGTACGATTTATTGATATACGAAAGCAACGGTGCAGAGTTAATCTTGGAGCAGAATGAAATCTTTCCTCAGTTAACCCTTCCGCTAAAAAATATGTTTTAATTAGACTCTTTATGAGCGTATTAGAAGCCATAATTCCAATAAACTATGAAAAATATTCAAATATGAAAGAACAGCCTATGATCAAAAGAAGGAAAAATCTCTTATAAGAACTAAAGCAAGTGTATTGCAAATAATTATTATATCAGTATAACTACAAAGAACTGCCGATAATTTAAAGAAGGTAAAATTCCCAATAAAAAAAATCAGATTTATTATTGCGAACAATTATGGAACCAGTACAAATCGAAAGAATAGCCTATGATTAGAAGAAGAAAAAAAATTCTGATGAAAATCAATCAGGAGTAAACCTAACACAACGTTGGTTGGTTGGTTTGACTTTATTAACGAGATTTTTAGCCCTGGGCTAGTTCATCTCGGGACCAACGGCTTTACTTCCCTTCCGAAGGAAGTCGTCACTATAACTTTTTACGTCATAAGTGACTATGTCGGGGATGGGATTCGATCCCAGGTCCTCGGCGTGAGAGGCGAGTGTTCTAACCACTACACTAGGTCCCCCCCCTAATACAACGTTGGTAATCCGGAAACAAACCAACCCATCAGCTAAGAGTCTTGACCCAAGTTCAAAACTTCGTCCTGAATTAACGGATCGTTTTAATTATTCTCTTGGAGCACTAATATAGCGACAAATATGACGTTCGGCTACATTATCAAAATCAACAAATCAGGTGATTGATTAGTTATTGGGCCACACTTATGACTTCTACTTATCAGCGTTGAAGCAATTTTTTTCGTGGTTCAGCCAAACGGCATTCGGCCAAATGACCCGTTCGGCCAAATGGCGTTCGGCCAAATGGCGTTCGGCCAAACGGCATTCGGCCCAAACGGCGTTCGGCCAAATGGCCAGACACCGTTGAAAAGTGATGTCAGTTCAAACGGGAGTCGCTGTAGAAAATTTCTGCAAGGAATCGGCGAGAAATTTTTTTAGCGATTCCTGTTCAGCAGCAAATCAAGCTTTAACTATGAAAATCCAGGACAATGAGTCAAACAGATGAGCCAACTCATCCATGTCTTTTGGACTACTGTGTTGCGTGATTGATAATCGTGAGCTACGAAAATTTGAGTTTCTAAAGAGAGAACGTCCAATTTGTTTAATTTCTTATAATCATTGGAACCCACAATTTAAGAAAAATTTTAACAGTTAACAGTTATCAACAAAAAGCAACATGCGGGCCACATCACATTAGTATTGAAAATGCATTCGCGGGCCGCACAAAACTCTATCGAGGGCCGCATGCGGCCCGCGTTTCCGCAGTTTTGTGACCACTGTCTTATACATTTGGATCGTAGTGCAATTATACACATGTACAATCAGTCTACACGGCCACGCGGATCTACTCAAACCTGAGTTTTTTCAACGCAAAACCGTAGTTGAGCCCAATAATTCAAATTTGGTTAAATTTCCAAGGTCTTCATTAAGTACCTTTCCTTTGAAGCAGTGATTCACAAAGTGGGGGAATTCGCCCCCCTGGGCGATTTTCAGGTCCAGTGGGGCGAAAATTTGTAAAACTGAATTTGGGGGGCGAAAAGTGCTAGAAAGAGGACGAAAGTGGGAGCAATTAATAAACAAAAAGAGTTTCAAAGTTTGATAGAGACACTCATATTTTAATGAAAACATATGCATCTGAAGAACAATTTATTTGAAACCTAACAATTTTATTTGTTTTCTTACGCGCCTCGTTTTTGAATTATGATAGACGAATTTGACGATTGTCATTGAGATCTGAATCTTTTTTTTTTTGTTTTTTTCATAAATAATATTGAATGCAGAAAATATGTAAGAACTTTTAACGATGTTTGCTATTTATTTCCAAGTCCTAAGTAAAGTTTAATGACTTTTTGTAAGGGGATCTTTAAAATAAGATAGCTTTAGTTTCTTTTTATTTTTCATACATTTGTATGCTATGCCTCTTTATGTGTCATATTAGCGATCAAAAGTGAGGTTAGGTTGCAAAAATTTCCAAATTGAAATTAATATTTACGGGTTTTCTGTGCCTTAAATTGCAAAAACTCTTGTCAGTTAAATGATTGTGGTGATTTTTCTTCCAAAGTTATCACTAGAAACTTTGATTAAGATGTACTAATCCCTATTCTAGAAGAGCGCAATCTGCGCATTTTAGCTTTGCGTTAGATCGCCAATAGGTCATATACTTCGCAGATAAGAAGATGAAATCATCCCAGTAGTAGGGTTTTCAGCATGTTTTAAAAATTATACACCTGATGTGTTGGTTCAGAAGAGCTCGATTTTGTAAAATAATTCGCTTGTTTCTATACTTAATTAAAATCTATTGGAGCAAGAGCACAATCATTTCGTTGCGATAAACATCAACAAATTCAGTCATGCTGTTTTACTGAGAAAAAATGAAGAAACCCCAAAAAGTTTTTTTCGCTTTCGGGATTGAAAAATGACTTGAAAGAAAAAGATTACAGTTTTGAAGCGTTGTGACATCTTCTTCTTCTTTTTGTGGCATTACGTCCCAACTGGGACAAAGCCTGCTTCTCAGATTAGTGTTCTTATGAGCACTTCCACAGTTCTTAACTGAGAGCTTTCTTTGCCGATTGACCATTTTTGCATGTGTATATCGTGTGGCAGGTACGAAGATACTCTATGCCCTGGGAATCGAGAAATTTCCTTTACGAAAGATCCTCGACCAGCGGGATTCGAACCCACGACCCTCAGCATGGTCATGCTGAATAGCTGCGCGTTTACCGCTACGGCTGTCTGGGCCCCAGCGTTGTGACATGTTTTGTTTTTTTTTTTTACGGTTACGGTTTGCTTTAAATTTTAATGATCGCGTTGAAAGTATGTGAATGTAGAGGTGTGAAATTTAAATCATCTTTGAAATATACAGATCAATATTAGGGTCAGGGCGGGGCAAGATGAGCACCCTAAGGATAAGCGCGATTTAAGCCTACTTAAACGTAATTATTTTGGTAAAATTGGTAACCATCCTTATCTTTTACATTATTACTTTGACCTCCAACCATTAAAAGTTTTTAAAAAGTGATAAATAGTTTTCCAAATAACACTTTAAAAAATAGCTTTTTTATCATCGGTCAAAAAAACTGCGGGGCAAGATGGGCACCCCCATAAAAAGATGCAATTTACTAAAGAAAACTATTATTATTCAATGCTTGCAATAATCCCAAGATATTATCTTTAATATCTGATAATATTTATCTTCATCTAGCTTAGTTTTTTAAAACTTTTATCAGAAAATAAATCACTTTTTCATAAATTGCTAAGATTTTACTTAAAAAACGATTAAATTTGTTGTTGTTTGTTATATTTTTTAGAAAAATTGTTTTGTGCAAAGAAGATACCGTAAGTCAAGCTCACAGCTAAATGTGGTTCTAGAATTTCACACTTTTACTTAATTTTTGAACTTGGTGCTCATCTTGCCCCAAGGCTGTAAATTTAATTAATATAATCAAAACAATTGAAATATTGTTTTAAATTTGATAAAAGTTTTGGCTTCTGATTATCTACAGAAGATTATTCTATAACTATACGGCCAAAAACGTATGAATTAGTTGTGCTCACGCAACGAAAATATCACTTTTAAATGAACAAATCTTATATGAAAAGGCTAATTTTTGGACTTCTATGTATTTTGGATAACATTTACGTTGTGCTGTTTGATTTTTTAGCTGAAATTTATGGCCATCATATCGATTTAATGATATTCATCAGAAACCCAAATAATGTATTTAAAAAAAATCGGTAGGAACGACACAAAACTAGGGGTGCCCCATCCTTGCCCGGGTGCTCATCTTGTGCCCCCACATTCCCCTACATGTATCTAGTAATCTCAATTTATGAACTAGATCGGGGATGCGTAAAATTGAATCAGTGCATGAAACGAGGGAGCTTAGGCTTTTGGAGTCAACTTGTATGAAATTATTTTTTTATTATTTAGAGAAATTATGCTTTTTCAGTATTATTAATAATATATCAATAATAATATTTGATTCTTATCTAGAATGTGTGCAAGTTATGGTTTTCCAAGACTCTTGGGCATATGATTCTACATGAGTTAATAGAGATCAATTATCATTTCTATGTAGAAAAATAATCTCACAATACAGGACCTTAGAAGACTAATATATTTTTGAAGATTCGTTTGTATTGTCAGATCGAAGTTTTGGCAACTAAGTAAGTACAACAGGTGTTCTAGTTAATCTACTTGGAATATATACCTGCAATGTACTGGCGTATTTAGCGATCCTTTAATCTTTTTTTGTTGATATGGCACAGGCCCTTATGTATTCATAGTAGTAAAATGAGTATTGTATATAATTTGTACGATGTCCTAGGTCCTCCAAGGACTTCATCGAATATAGGCCTTATGATATACAAGCGTGATCAATGGTCTAACGATAGTTTTTTAGTATATGGCGGCAGTCTCTTAACCATCCATTAAGTCATCGTATAATGTTGTTGGTTGTACGGTATTTTTGGTCCTCCAAGGACTCCATTGAAGATAGCCTTGGAATCTATGATCGTAATAATTTGATTTGAGGTTAGTTTTTCAAATACTTCAAAGGCCCTTAACCATTCATTGTGAGTAAACGGTTTGTATTATATTAATTTGTGCGGATTGTTTTTTTCCTCCAAGATCTATATCGAATAATAAGCCTTAGATCTAGAAGCGCAACCAATTACTAATATATTATGTAGTTCTTTAATATTTGCAAAGGCTCCTCACTATTCATATTAGTAAACGAAGTGTTGTATTAAGTTGTGTCGATGTTCTTGAACTTCCAAGGACTCCACGGAATATAGGCCTGAGTATCTACAAACGTAAGTAATTGTATACTGGTGCTAAGTATCATGACATCATGGCATCCCAACTCTTCATATAAGCATGATGTTCTTGAATTTTTTTCGTAATAAAAGTGACGTCAATTGAATTTGCGTAAAAAAGGCATCATTAATTGAGGTTTTAGTGAATTGGATATCAAAATGGCGTCGGACATCGATTTTCGTCATCTTCCCGTCGTGCCTGTTTCAAAAATATCCATATTGCATGGGCTTTCCAACGGTTTCTAAACTCATGGGTTGCATGGGTTTCCAACGGGTCTAAACTCAATTTACGCACTTCGTAAAAAGTGACGCAAATTAAATTTACTTCGTAAAAAAGTAACGTAAATTGAGTTTGCCGTAAAATAAGACTTCGTAAATTGAGGTTTTAGTGTACTAGTTTAGTTGGTCAAGGGGCCCCTACAATTCTGGACAAACATTAGAAAAGGACACATCGACATTGGTAAACAATTTACTATGTCAGTCGCTGTTGAGCTCATCAGGAAAAATTAACATTCGTCTTCTGATAATTTTGTTTAAGGCGCAAGTAAAAAATGACACACAAGTCAAAATTGAAATAGCAGTTATCTCCTTTCAAAACAACAAATCAAAGAAAGTAAAAACACACAGCCTTTTTATTTGGCAATAAAAGAGCTGTGTGTTTTTATTTTCTTCTATTTGTTTGTTTAAAAGAGAAAAATGCTTTTCCAGTTTTGACTTTAGCACCATTTTTACTTGGGTCTTAATCTGGAGAATTTATATGACAATCGTAGTAATTTGTACATGGCCCCTATGTACAAATTACGCCACGCTCCAGGGGAGGAGGGAGTCAGGCATAGCGTTTACAAGACTTTCTATTTTTTGAGATCTCATATAAAAAGCGTGACCAAATGAAGTGAGATGGTTCAAAAAGTCCCAAAAAATAGCGTGACATAATTTGTGTACCATCCCTAAAATACGATTTTTTTGCTTATGAAAACGATTTTTTAGTTTTAGTCGACTTTCTATCAAACAATTTTCTTATCTTTCTGTTAATTTAAAAATTTATCGTCTTTCTGGGTTAATCATTTTCGTTTAAATTTCAATGCTACTCTGGTAATGAACATGAGAATGAGCATTGATGACCGTACAATTCGTAGTTGCTACTTCGTGATTAGCCATAATATTCAAAATTGCACAAGAAACCAACAGATGGAGCTTACGAGTAGCTTACCATTTTCAGTTATATAATTTCGAGAATTCCAAATATTACAAAGTCAATGACGGCGCCGATCACATCCTTATGGTTATCGGGGAAGGGAAGGAAAGTTATTGTGACATCCATTGTTACTAAAGACCGAGTATACCATCTTCATGGTTGTCACGGGAACTCCTTCTCCTTTTTGTTATTTGGAAGGGTTCAGAAGCTTCACAATCTGGACTCACCTTCGTAAGTGATGCGATTCATTTAACCTCAATTCAATAAGCTATTTATTTACATAGTCTTCTTTTACTCTATTATTTTGTGTTTAAACCATTCAAAGAGTTTGTTGCGTTTGGTAAGTGATTTGATTCAGGGAACATACATTGAAATAATCTATCTATCAATCTATGAGAAATATGTCAACACTTCTTGTGTCGAATAATTCAAAGTTTTTTTTTTGTAATTACAAGCAGAAGTAAAGGTATGCGTCCTTCAATATGTATTATGTAAAATATGGATTAAAGTACGCCGACACTTGGAGCGTCGAACCAAATATTGTTTTTTTTTTTTTTAATAAATACATAAATGCAACTTTCATACCGTTTTCAAGATAAAGGAATTAGCAGCATGAAACGAGCTCACCAATGGATTACCTGCTTTAGCGTTACCTTTTAGCGATTTTTCGTGCATAGACACTAACGCAAGTGCGTTACTATGTGGCGACCCAGACAACCAGAAATCGCATGAAAGTTCACGTTACAACTCGTTTATTCATACCATTCATACTAATTACATCAAACCCCGCAGAACACCGTGGATAACTCGTCAGATTGATGAGTTTCCTCGCATAAAACACTTCTTTTCTGAGTTCATTTGTACATTTTGTTTCGTCTCGTATACTCGTACAAAGTAAGTCGAATCAATCCGTAGCAACATTTGTTATCATAAGTGAAGTCGCATAAGATCACAGGTTAGTTTGGTAGAATATTTATACACTCGCATTGTATGTTATTATTCATCACATAATTTATGCACGCCTATCTCCTCCACTTTTGTACGTAGAAGGCCTTTTCGCGACATCTTATAAGTAAAATTTTGCACATATAGAGCCTCCAGGTGATTTCGTTATACGTACATTTTGGTTGTCTGGAGTAGCGAATCGGGCCATGCATGTAACCCAGTGATGGTCCATTGTTGACAGGGGAGCTCCAAATCACTCCAATTTCGTCACCAACTAGCCTACACAGCAAAAAAAGTTGTTGAATATTACATCGAAACTGCTGCAACCAAGTCATTCCCTCGGTTGTGTAATATTACACAGCCCGACGTACTCGCGGGCTATTGGTGTAATGAAAGCGACCGATGTAATTTTTCCGATGTAATATATTCAACGTACAAAATACGATGTAATCGATGCGGTGTAATATAAAAACTATGTAATCATAGCGATCGGCAAATCCCCCGTGCGAAAAAAAAGCGATCCCAAATTCTACTCAATGGTTGATTAAATTGCTTTTTAATTCTTTTTTCGCTTTTAAATAATGGTTATGATGTTAAAATGGGTTTTACCACAGACTAAGTTATTGAGTCTTATATGTTTTGGGATCGATTTAAGCAATTTAATCAACCATTGAAGGGAATTTGATTTGATAGTAAGATAAGATATGTTTCAAACAGAATAAAATAAATTTACATTATTTATTTCATTTTTATTGCTTCAAAAACTTTAAAATGATGCAGCATAACGACTGGAGCGCTTCAGGTGATAGTCCGAGAACCCGCAGTGGACAGAGATTAAATTCAAGCCTGCAGGCACTTCAGGTAGTGATTAGTTTCTTTCAGCCAACAGTGAAATGAATCGTAGAGCTCGTTTATGTTTTCGTGCCGTTCTAAAAAAATAACAAAAGAATATATTATTGAATTATACATAAATATATATAATTTTAAGTTTACTACAACGGATCGATATTTTAAACGGAAGTTCTATTCAAATGTTTAACGGAAATATGAGTTTTCATTTTTTTTCTGCTTTGGGGAAATCTTAGATGCAAAGATTCAACAAACCCGCTTCAGAAAACCCTCTGGTACTCTGGATCGCCCATTGTCCTCTATAAAAATTCTGAACTCAGATCTCGATAGGTATTTCTACGATGAACAACATTGCCAAAGAACGCAAAGCAATCCGACGCTTGTGAAAAAAGTTATTGGACATAGACTATTCGGAGATTTTGCCCGATTTTGTTATTATTGTTATTCCTTTACGTGTTAATCAACGTCGCCTTGCCAATAGGTTTTCATTGAATAACTTTTTTCACAAGTGTCGGATTGGTTTCGCGGTCTTCGGCAATATTCTTCATCGTAAAAATACCTATCTAAGTCTGTGTTCAGAATTTTTATAGAGGACAATGGGCGACCTCTGGCGATTTTTCTTTGTAAAAGTAACTTTTCCCATAGTAAATCCCATGCAAACTTTGAACGGCTGGCGCTAAAATATAGTTTCTCCGATCGAGCTGAACTTTTGTACAGTTGTTATGGGACCTAAATGCAATCCAAAAAGTTAGACTGGAGCGAGAATCTAAATTTTGTCCCACATTAATACTTAGTCTTCTCGCATGGATCATAAAAGCTTTGAAATTCATTTATGGTTTTCTACGAGTTTTGTAAATCTTCAGTCTTCACTAACTATTTTAAATGTTCTAAAATCATTTGAAAGTTTTGAAGATACTGGTGTTATTGCTGTTTGCGTTTGACGTGCAAAACTTGGCTAACTGGGCTTCAAATGCGGTAACACAAAGCAACCAAAGGATACTTAACAACCATGATCCAAATCACCGCCACCCTAGCAAAGAAAATAAAATTTTGACTTCGCCTTCCTTGAGAAAAATCATACCGCGTTTGTTGTTCCCGCATTTGATATTTGCATTTCAAACGTGCACAGCAATATTATGGCCCATAAACATATGCCCCGATGAATAAACGAAATATAATAACCCACCTCAGTTTTTTTTTATTCTAATTACTTGAAGAGTTGCTTTTAAAATTTATCATAAAGATCATCATGAATTTCATAAAGGAATACTTTATAGCTTTTTTCGGGAGATTATTGTGTTTTTTACATGAGCTTCTTATAAAACTACATGAGGATATTTTCCTGACATTATAGCATTCCTTCAATATTTTCCACAAGACTTGCTTTTGACTTTTTCCCGCAATTCCTTTAGAAACGTTTCTACACTCAAGATAAACTTCCCATTTGATTCATGTGCCAACCCATATGGATTTTTGCAATGGAGGTATGCCCATACATAGTATGTGCGAAACCAATAAATCATCACCAATCTCTATCTTCATTGAAATCATGATCGAAACACATATTTTTCATAGCTGGCTTCAATGGAATATATGGAATATATTAAATATATTGTAGCGACCTTTTTCTTAACATTAAAAGGAATAATTTCCATTTTTCGTTCCTTGGATCAGAAATGTTTTATCGGAATCACATACACACACACATGATTCCAATGAAATAAGATCCAAGAAACAATCAACAATGAACAATTCTAATGAGCAAACTTCATAAAAGTTTATTGAAACAAAACTTA
>NW_018734674.1:0-33382 GCF_002204515.2 Aedes aegypti
CGCCATTCTAGAACAGCGCCACCTTCACCTTTTAGCTCTGTGTTCGATAACGAATAAGCTAGCACTAAACTATACTAAAGTGCTACTGTTTTGTTTAGTAAAACAATATTGAATAGGTTTATCAAAAACACAAAAGTGTACAAACTCCAGAACAAGCATGACCAGGTTAGAATCTCTTTTGTTAAGTTTTATGACTAATCGTATGGCAGTTGGTATAAGCTCACCTAATCAATGGCTGTTGCTATAATCTGAGCAATGTTATGACAATTGCGATATTGCAAATGACTTGTTAAGTCTATGATGTTATCGAGTTTGAAATAAAGAAAGATAATGTATAAAATACGACGGGGTCGCAGGTCTTTTAAAAAATAAAATGAACTCGATCATGTCCCTTGCCATTGCTAAACATTCTTGAGTTCATTCTTAAGTACATTTCTTATAACAAAGAACTGAACATTCTCATTTGATATATGTTTATCTCATTCACATAGAAAATTCTGTGCTCCCATGTTGTATAAGAAATCAGAGAACTAATCACAGATTCCTTGTTGCTAGCAAGCTCCTTAACATCAACATAGTTCGGTGACACACTCTAGAACAGCGAGCTGCTTTTGCCTCTTTGCGAGGAAGCGCAAAATTACTAAGAAGAGAGACAACAAAAGATGAGCGAGGAAGATGCAGAACAGAGCAAAATTCCATAAAAAAGAGTGCCAGCACAACTCCGCGATGGCTATTTTGTTCGGGCCGGGACACTCAAGAGATCTTTTAAAGTGTTAGTAAATGTAAGCATAGCAACAAGAGAGAAAAATACCCGAACAAAACCTATTAGGATCTGTGTTGTATCATCAAGATCTGTATTAAAACATCAAAATCGCCTTATTTTTGTAACGCAGAGTAGTTCTGTCGAGCCTGGTTGTTAGGACGTGGCTAGTGCAACTCTTGACTTTTGGAAGATGCGTCAAGCTTGTCCAACAGCCCATGCTAAGTTTGAAAACTCTTATTGATTAGAGAATAGGAAGGAGTCAAACCTTACTGAATCGTATATGACTTGACACCTACCATGTATCTTAGGTAATCAACACTAACATAATGTCGAAAATTCAACCCTGACGCTATTAAAAACCATTCAAATAGCTTCAAAATAAGTTTTTAGTTTATATTACAAGCATTTAAAAAAAATGAAAATAAAACTTTTTTTGTGTTGATAAAAACGGAATAATTTGTTGACGAAATCGGAACGTGACAAAATCGGAGCGTGACAAAATCGGAACGTGATAAAAACGGAACATACCTGTATTCTTTTGTTAGTGTACTGGTACACATGTCTAGTTCCTAGAAGTAGCTAGAGGTACTTGGACAAATTCCTGAGGCCGGAGTTATTCCGGTGGGTCACTGGGTCAAGTCGAGAAAATTAAGTTAATTTTAGGGACATGCCAACTTATCTTAATTTATTTGCAATTCTTGAAAAGTGGAGACAGATGTTTAGATACAAATTGACCACTTTATTTTAAATAAGAGGCGTCTCGGGGATTCGAAAATAATAATTTGAAGTTTCAATCAAATGCAGAACACATTTCAAATATGTATAGTGGGCACATTATAACCGATTCCGGAAGTTATATGTCACTTGAAATTTGCCTACCTCTAGGGGCACAGAAGCACAAGGGTACCGTGCCAATCCAGTGATCCTTTGGTCACTTTGAGAAACTATATATGTGCACGAGTAAAGTGACAAAAAATAATTGTAATCCGTTAAGTATACCCTGAGAGGTGATAATTTCAGTTTTCTTTTTCTTTTGCTCAGGCCTAT
This sequence comes from Aedes aegypti, assembly GCF_002204515.2. Classification (NCBI taxonomy): domain Eukaryota; kingdom Metazoa; phylum Arthropoda; class Insecta; order Diptera; family Culicidae; genus Aedes; species Aedes aegypti. The sequence goes on from NW_018734674.1 coordinate 1,811, forward strand.
GTAGATTACTACTAAATCCAATTATTTACTAGTAAAAACAGAATCGCAAACAATGTTTCGGAATACGTCAAACATTGAGAATACAAATTTTCTTTCCTGTTTAAATTGTCAATTCGTATGAACTTGTTCGATAGTGGAGTTGAGAGCCCTATACAGACAGAAGATGGTGCATATCTCCTTAAAAACGTCCGACTTCATATTTTTTGCGCTTCTCATTTGAAAAAGTTTTGTTATTCTTACATTCTACAGCAACAAATTATTTAACTACGACCAACGAAATTTTTGGCTCATTCATGTTTCCACAACATTCCGCTCAAAACGTAATCGGATTCGATCGACGAAAACATCAAAAAATCCATTTCGAGTGGCAACACAAAACTTGTATCAAGTTTAACTAACCCTGGTGAGATTGCCGAGAAGTATAGGACACAGCTTTCACTCGCTAGACCAGAGTTCCAAATCCCGGTCAGACTTTTACATCTTTTTGTCAACTTGTTATCGATTGCTAGATCTCGATTTTCAGCAGTACTGACTGGTTTTATGATGGTCAAATGATGAAATACTACTTCTACTTCTACGGACTAATATGCAGCTGGTAGTGGCCGATCAATGAACGAATGTGCAAGTTAAGAATCAAAGGCCGATTCTTTAACTTCAGCATAATCAACGTGCATAGCCCACACTCCGGAAGCACTGATGATGACAAGGACGCATTTTACGCGCAGCTCGAACGCGAGTACGACCGCTGCCCAAGCCACGACGTCAAGATCATCATAGGAGATTTGAACGCTCAGGTTGGCCAGGAGGAGGAGTTCAGACCGACGATTGGAAAGTTCAGCGCCCACCGGCTGACGAACGAGAACGGCCTACGACTGATAGATTTTGCCGCCTCCAAGAACATGGCCATTCGTAGCATCTATTTCCAGCACAGCCTCCCGTATCGGTACACCTGGAGATCACCTCAGCAGACAGAATCGCAAATCGACCACGTTTTGATCGATGGACGGCACTTCACCGACATAACCGACGTCAGAACCTATCGTGGCGCTAACATTGACTCCGACCACTACCTGGTGATGGTGAAACTGCGCCCCAAACTATCCGTCATCAATGATGTACGGTACCGACGCCCGCCCCGGTACAATCTCGAGCGGCTGAAACAACCGGATGTCGCCAATGCGTACGCGCAGCATCTTGAGGCAGCGTTGCCGGATGAGGGCGAGCTCGAGCCATTAACAACGCTGCCGAAAGCGTTGTCGGATATGTGGAACGGACACCAAGAAACGATTGGTTCGACGAGGAGTGCCAGGAGGTTTTAGAGAAGAAGAATGCAGCGCGGACTGCAATGCTGCAGCATGGTACGCGGCAAAACGTGGAACGATACAGACTGAAGCGGAAACAGCAAACCCGCCTATTCCGGCACAAAAAGCGTCGCCTGGAAGAGGTGGAATGCCAAGCGATAAAGTTGCTGTACCGTTCTCAAGAAACGCGGAAGTTCTATCAGAAGCTCAACACATCCCGCAAAGGCTTCGTGCCGCGAGCTGAGATGTGCCGGGATAAGGATGGGAGCATCTTGACGGACGGACGCGAGGTGATCGAAAGGTGGAAGCAGCACTACGATGAACACCTGAATGGCGCAGAGAACACAGGCACAGAAGGTCAGTACAGCGAAGGCAATGGCTATGTCAGCACAGCGGACAGCGGAAATCAACCAGCTCCCACGATGGGGGAAGTTAAGGATGCCATTCAACAGCTCAAGAACAACAAGGCCGCTGGCAAGGATGGTATCGGAGCCGAACTCATCAAGATGGGCCCGGACAGGTTGGCCGCTTGTCTGCATCGGCTGATAGTCAGAATCTGGGAAACGGAACAGCTACCGGAGGAGTGGAAGCAAGGCGTTATATGCCCTATCTACAAAAAGGGCGACAAACTGGAGTGTGAAAATTATCGTGCAATCACCATCCTAAACGCCGCCTATAAAGTGCTATCCCAGATTCTCTTCCGTCGTCTATCACCTATAGCAAACGAGTTCGTGGGAAGTTATCAAGCAGGTTTCATCAACGGCCGCTCGACAACGAACCAGATCTTTTCCGTGCGGCAAATCCTCCAGAAATGCCGTGAGTACCAGGTCCCTACGCACCATTTGTTCATCGATTTCAAGGCGGCATACGATAGTATCGACCGCATAGAGCTATGGAAAATCATGGACGAGAACAGCTTTCCCGGGAAGCTCACAAGATTGATCAGAGCAACGATGGACGGTGTGCAAAACTGCGTGAAGATCTCGGACGAACACTCCAGTTCGTTCGAGTCTTGGCGGGGACTACAACAGGGCGATGGACTTTCGTGCCTGTTGTTCAATATTGCGCTTGAAGGTGTCATGCGGAGAGCCGGACTTAACAGTCGAGGCACGATTTTCACGAGATCCGGACAATTTGTTTGCTTCGCGGACGACATGGATATTATTGGGAGAAAATTTGAAACGGTGGCAGATTTGTTCACCCGCCTGAAACGCGAAGCAACAAGAGTCGGGCTAATGGTGAATGCGTCGAAAACAAAGTACATGCTGGTTGGCGGAACTGAGCGCGACAGGACCCGCCTAGGAAGCAGTGTTACGATAGACGGAGATACCTTCGAGGTGGTGGACGAGTTCGTCTACCTCGGATCCTTGTTGACGGCTGACAACAATGTTGGTCGGGAAATACGAAGGCGCATCATCAGCGGAAGTCGTGCCTACTATGGGCTCCAGAAAAAAACTGCGGTCAAGAAAGATTCGCCCCCGCACCAAATGCACGATGTACAAAACGCTCATAAGACCGGTAGTCCTCTATGGGCATAAGGCATGGACTAGCAGGAGGACTTGCAAGCCCTTGGGGTTTTCGAACGCCGAGTGCTAAGGACGATCTTCGGCGGCGTGCAGGAGAATAGCGTGTGGCGGCGAAGGATGAACCACGAGCTCGCTCAACTCTACGGCGAACCCAGTATCGTGAAGGTAGCTAAAGCTGGAAGGATACGTTGGGCAGGGCATGTTGCAAGAATGCCGGACAACAACCCTGTAAAGATGGTGTTCGCCACGAATCCGGTCGGAACAAGAAGGCGTGGGGCGCAGCGAGCTAGGTGGATTGACCAGGTGCACCAGGACCTGGAGAGCGTGGGTCACAGTCGAGGATGGAGAGAAGCGGCCATGAACCGAGGGAATTGGCGAAATATTGTTGGCGAGGCTTTATCAAGATAATTGATGTAAAGCCAAATAAGTAAGTAAGTATGCAGCTAAAATGACGTGACATACAATTTATTTTTCGCTGTGTATTTTGATTAATTTTAACTTCTTCATCTTCTCGGTTAGCTCAGTTCTATTGAATCACTTCGATCGATGAAACCTGTTAAGCATGCATCTTACTTTCTTACAAAAATTAGAGAGCAGATGTGTGCACTGACTGGCTGAAAGATCGTATAAGATTACCTTTGTATGAATCTCCTCACATTACTTCATGTATGGCAATGAGAAGGCGGACTCTCTCGCAAAGGTGACCGCTGAGAGAGATAAGCTTTATGATAGAAGGTGTTTTTTTTTCATTTAGTAAGTCGAAGTTCTCTTCACGGTTGGCAAAGCTATTGCCAAAATGGCCAACTGTTACGGTGGTTATATTCCATAATTCGTTTTTATTTTTTGGGTCAAAGAACTATGCATTGATTTCAAATAGAGCAGAAGAATCTATCTCTTAATAAGACTAAAATTTTGAGACTTTTTCCTAGCACAAAAATCTACCTTCTACTTTGTACAGTAACGAACTATCAACATTTACAAAGGAAGATAGTAATCGATATTTGGCGCCCATTCTCCCCGTCGTAGGACAACAAATAGTGAATCTCCTCCACACTTCTCGAATCCAATTTACTTAACGGTAAAACAAAAGTTCCATTCGTGCTAGAAAAGCATTCATCTCTTCGGTTTGTTCGATTCACCGATTCACTGCAAACCGGTTGCCAAAGTTCTCCCATAAATTATTATGAATAACGTGTTCTACGTCCATAACTCTAGAGCTACACCTTAATCATTATTCTTCCTTCTTTCCATCGACGCTCTCTCGTTACCAATCATCTTCCATTGCCGGAACGATTTGTCCATGTCCTCGTCCGGGTTCTTCTTTCGGAAAATGTGGTGGGAAAACCAATTTAGTCGAACTGCTTCACATGTGGAAAGCGACGAGACCACATCTGCTTGCATTCGTTCGTTTTTCATCTTTTTCCATCACACACTGTATTCAACCTTAGAAATCCATTCCATCGTGATTGCTCTGAAGGTGGTGGAAAATTTATCTTTCACAATTTTCACTCAAGTGCATGGGGGTGGCTACTTGTGGTATTTTCCAGATATGAGGAGATCATCGCAGTTGTTGATAACCCTAACGTAGTGCGATGATTGTTTCCCCAGCCACAATCCGCAAGCCAAAGGCTCGGACCGCACTTTGAGTTCATATACATCCGAAGACTCGTCATCCAGCCAGACCATCATCAAACTCAACGCGGAGGCAGCACTTACCGATGGGTATCACACGCTCTTCGGAATATACCCAGCAGGCCAGAGTGAGGTTCACAATTTCCACTTCAGTTTCCCTTCCATTTTTCATCCATCTCCCATCGAGGAACGATTTTATCCATTTTTTCACCAACAGCTGTGCGCGAAGACGTGAGCTCACGACGGATAATCATAATGATAATTTGCAACAGAGCACCCTCCACAACAGGATTGGGATGGAAAGAAACTGCTTTCCGGTCGAGCTAAGGAAGTTATAAGAAAAATCTTCGATCCGGGGCCGCAACACCTGCCATCAGTTACGTAAACGAACCCTACTGAGTAATAATCGTAAAATTCTAAACTTCCCACCCTTGCTTGGCAGATAGCAGGTGCTTTCCGCTTTACACACTCAGCTAACATACCCGACGACCTCACTGCACTGGAAGGAAGGCAACGTGCCATGTCAAAAGGGAAAGGTTATCAGTGCAATGTGTCGATATTGACTACCGCTCTGGTGATAGTGGCTTGAACTAGACCGAGACTTCAGAACGGAAACCTTCTCCGGCACCTTATCGGAGTGATTCGCTGTAAAAAAGCGGAATTTATTGATGGGAAAACGGAAAAAATAAACATGCACCATCACTGGGTTCGTGGTATCATGGTATCGTGGTCGGAGGAGTCTGTAGCGAGATTGTTAACGTTGACATGGATCTAGGAAGGAAACCTATGATGCAACCTACCTGCTGCAACCTGCTGAAAGTTAGAGATCTGAACAGGTGAATGATTTTAGTATTGACATAATATGTAAAAGTGTTATTCAGGTATGTAAAGAATTACACAGCGGCACAATATAAACATAATTCGCGCGTCCCATAGTCGTAGCGGTGAACGCACAGCTATTCAGTAAGACCAAGCTGAGAGTCGTTAGTTCAAAACCCGCCGGTCAAGAATCTTGTCAGGTTGTGAATTTTCTCGACTACCCAGATCTAAGATCTGTTTACTTCCTACAAGATTAACAAATACAAAAAGGGTAAAATGACACAGAAAGCTCTCAGTTAATAACTGTTGAAGTGCTCAAATGAAAAGCGTGTCCAGCGGATCATTTCATCAGTCTTGTTTTCAAGGATATCTTTTTAAAAATATAAAAAAACTAGCTTTCAATACATGTTTTTAATTATGAATCGTGGTTTACGGCTAACCAGCCGAGTGGAAGTTTAACAACTACCAAAAAGCTAAACATTACATATAATTTGCAATTGGATTGGATCTAATCCAATTGCAAATTATATGTAATGTTTAGCTTTTCGGTAGCTTTCAATGTTGTAGGGAAGACTGGGTAGACCCCACCCTGTTTTCTCGGAATCTGAAACAGTTTTACTTGGAATAATACAAAAATCCGTTCTCGGATCCGTGAACAGCAGACGTGAACTCGTCAACAAGCAAAAATACACAGTGAACTAGATCATGTTTATGTGACCATTTGTGGTAGTTCATGGTGTATTTTTGACAGTTCACGATTTCCAGAATTCTTTTTTGAGCGTGTAGGTTTTTTATTTCAGATGAAGATACTTTAATCACTTGATTTTGGGGGATGCTAAACTTAAAAGTGCTGCAATACTCTGTATTGCAACGATTCCATACTTATGGAGGGTAGTGTAACTCGCGCGTCCCATCGTCGTAGCGGGGAATGCACAGCTATTCAGTAAGACCAAGCTGAGAGTCGTTAGTTCAAAACCCGCCGGTCAAGAATCTTGTCAGGTTGTGAATTTTCTCGACTACCCAGATCTAAGATCTGTTTACTTCCTACAAGATTAACAAATACAAAAAGGGTCAAATGACACAGAAAGCTCTCAGTTAATAACTGTAGAAGTGCTCAAATGAAAAGCGTGTCCAGCGGATCATTTCATCAGTCTTGTTTTCAAGGATATCTTTTTAAAAATATAAAAAAAAACTAGCTTTCAATGTTGTAGGGAAGACTGGGTAGACACCACCCTGTTTTCTCGGAATCTGAAACAGTTTTACTTAAAATAATTTCATATAATAGGTACTTCGTCTATATGTATGAAAGACAATGTCAGAGCAAGGATTGGCCATTTCGTATAGAAACGTTTCGCATAAAGGCATTTTGCATAAAGCAGTTTCATGAAAGAACAGGCAGCATTTTAGAGAAGGCATATAATTCGCATTATGCTAAACAACAATTACTCAAACAAAACGTCCGTATGCAAAAAGTCTTTATGCAAAATGTCCTATCCCCATCGGAGCTGAAGATCTATTGTTTGTTTGTTAGTATAAACGGTATTGACTCAAATAAAATTCATCATAGATCTTTTGAACAGCGTACAAAACTCATAACATCTCTGCGCATGTATTAACATATCGTTTCAAATATTTCGAACTTTAAGATTTAAACAAGTAATCGAACGCAAAACTAAAAATCTCCATAAATTAGATGTTTTATTGTCCATCATGGTTTGATTTGAAACTATAGGCTGAGGACGCTTGATCCCCAGAACTAATACACAGACATCATATGCGTGAACCAATAAAATTATATTTCGAAAATTTTCCTCCCCATTCTCTAAGAATCGTGATAGGTACACCTATAGTCGCATAGCTAAGAACAAATATTCGTATAAAATCGAAAAAATAAAGCCGTAAAAAATATGAAAACTACGAAAACTTTTTTTTTTTTGTATTTAATATTGCTTGTGCCACTATTGAAACACCTGTGCCTATAGTAGTTCTATTTCTAATTTCTGTTCCTATAGTAGCACTAGCTTCACGACAATGGCAAAACACATATTAACCCCTCTATCAGAAGCTTCATTTTTTACCATAAAAATATATTCAAATCGCGATAACTTTTTCGTTTCACAATATTTTTAGACCATTTTTTTCACAAGTTCATAGAAAACTCTTTTTTTTTGCAAAATCTGCTGCGGTATTGATCATTGGTCATCTGGTTTTTCAAAGACATTCCGATGTTCCTTGGAGGACAGATGTTCCTCTTACAACGTTTATTTGTCCACCATTTTGTTTTAGTCAATTCAGCAAAAAACTAAAAATAAACGGGCCGTAAAAAGCCACTAATGCGACTATAGAGGACTGTCTTCTAAGAGTACATCCACCTTATCTGTGAAGATAAATGTAATAGATAAAAATACTTTGCTTTAGTGCATATAATCAAACTGAGGAATAAAGAAGCCCCAAATTAAGAAAAAGGTTATTTTTCAAGAAAAATTGGTCATTTTCTTAAATTTTATAACGCTGCTTATTTTTTGCCTCAATCGTATAGACTCAAAATTTTAAGATATTTTTCCAATATCAGCTATTATCATATTAGTACACCAGTTCAAAGTAGGATCAAGTGTTACCTACCTTTTTTGAAAGCTGCATAAGGCAGGTCATTAAAATAACTATATTTGGAGTACTTTTAACTAGAACTATTTAGTAGCGTAGCGTTAGCGTTGTTACGGTATACTACTTTTAACTAGAACTATTTAGTAATGCATGAACTTGCAAAACATGTTTACGTGAGAGCCTATGCTGAAATCTTTTCAATTTCTAATTTACCTGCAGAGTTTAAGAAAATGGCTCAAATGTTCCCAGTCTCCCCTAAAGTCTTTTCTAAATATATGCAAAAACAACAATTGAGGGACCTAAACGCAAAGATATATAAGTGACGTTTTGGTCGGTTTTATGTTAAGTATACTACTGTTTTTAAACTTTCCATCGGTACTATTATGGAAATTTTTGTCCAACAGAAAAAAGTAAATAATAAAAAAGTAAATAAAAAATGTAAAATATTGGAATATATTCTCATCACTCCCATAAAATTTGAATGAATTAAAAAAAATAGCTGGAATAGCAGTCGATTTTCTCAAAACAAAGTTTTTATGGTTCCGGGTCATTTGGCCGAAAGCCGTTTCTCAGAATGCCATCTAGCCGAAAGAGCTAGATTTGGCTGAATGCCATTTGGTCAAAAATGAAAATGATAGTGAACTACACTTCCCTCAAAAGCATATGTCCCATATGGTTTTTCGAACCTTTTTTTCGTCGCAACATTCATTGTTTAGTATATACTTTACTAGGCAGATAAAATTTACCATACTTTATTTGAAAATATTGTGGAAAAATATAAATTTGGTGCAGTCCCATATTGAAAATAAAGGTATAACCTAGGGTATAATAGTCTCTATAGGAACTTTGAAGCCAAATAGTAGCTGCAAAACGTGAATTGTGATTAAGTTTATATATTTTGCTTATTAATGGAAGCAAAACTATTTTTCTGTGCAGTGGTGCTAAATAAATGTGACATGCAGAAATGTACTACAAAATTAGGAAAACACAACAAACTTCAAATTTTTATTTATCATCTTGTATTGCAACACCCCAGCTGAATATTACAGCACCCCGAAAGTTGAGCATCACCTAATAACTTTAATATTTATGATGCAGTATCTCGGAATCCTCACTTTCGGCAAACTTTTGGTTTTCAGCAAAGTTGTTCAGCAGCCTTATGGTGTTCATTATGTGAAATTTTTAATGCCCAAAATTTCACACACAATATCAAAATTGCTTGCCAAACAATACTGCCTCAAATTGCTTCTGAACAATTTTGCTGAAGACACGAACTTTCTAGGTGGCCAGGATTATGAGCTAGAGCCAGCTAGAATATGATCAAATTTACACGCAAACTAGCGCCACGTAGCACTGAAACCGATACCTAAACAGTGTTGTCTCAAATAGCTTTCCAATCACTGAACAACTTTGCTGGAGACACAAATATTCTAGGTTGCCAGAATCATTAGTTTGAGTTTACTGGACCAAATTACATACACACTGTGGCGCTAGCAGCAAAAAAGCTAAGCAAACAGAACTGCCTCAAATTGTTTCCAAGCTTCCGAACAACTAGAGCCTGCTAGAGCATGACCAAATTTACAAGCTTACTAGTGCTGCGTAGCGGCAAAATTGCTAACTGCTTTTAAGGTTTTGAGCAACTTTGCAGAAGACACGAACTTTCTTGGTGGCCGGGATCATGAGCTATAGTCATCTGGAATATGACCGAATGAGATGCACACAAGTGCCACGTAGCGGCAAAATTGCTAACTAAACAGTGCTGTTTCAAAATGCAACTTTGGTGCGATTTCACGAGCTTTCTGGGTGGTTGAGATTATGAGCTAGAACCTGCTAGAATATGACCAATTTACATGTATGCTAGCACCACTCAGCAGCAAATTTACATAACATAAGGCTTCTGAGCAACTTTGCTGAAGACCGCAATTTTGTAGAAAGTAAGGATCCTAAATATAATAGTTTTGGTGATGCTAAACTTTTAGGGGGGTATCAGGTATCAGAAGGACGGCTCCAGAGGCACGTTCCCCGCCATTTGGGAGATTTGTGCCATCGCCATATTTGAGCCTATTTCATCATCTACCCGATGGGAGAGGAAAGGGAAGGGAAAGATGGGAGGAAATAAGAGGGAAAAAGAAAAGGGAAAATCGCATAAGCGAATTGAGAGCATGTAGCTCCATACCACAATGGGTTCGAACAGCGTCCTAAAAAGGGCACTGCCAAACGCATGAGCGTAAAGAGAGCTTATAGCTCATTACCACAGCGGGTTAAGAGTAACAGAATGTCCTGAAGATTCAGGTTTCTGAAATCAGTTTCACTTAATAAATGTTTACCAAGTTATTAGAATCGCAATTACGCTAAAATTGGACAGTTACATATCAGGTGATAAGAAGTTCCATAATCGGAATCACAACTATCACACACAAATGTATCAACACACTGAATATATGCCATGTGATAGTTGAGTCGGCAGTGTTACCAAGAGACTGCAATTCTGCTTTGACAGATTTGTCAAATACTTAGCCACGTTTGGGGTGGCTCAGTATTGTACAATTTTGTTTGACGACAAGACTCCATATTATTCCAATATTGCTTGTGCTGAGTTGCCTCCCAAGAATTTCTGAAGCTTTACCCAGCACTTCAAAATTGGAATAGCTGCCTGAGGGTCAATGAAGTCATGCAATGCTCCATTGCGAGCTAATTCATAAGCCAATTCATTCCCAGAAATGGAAGAATAGCAAGTACCCATACAAGGTTCACTGAATTCACTGAATTGAGTTTGACATGCGATAAAAAGCTTAGACCCTGAGTTGGCCGGAGCAAGAGCTTTGAAAGCACCCTGACTATCTGACATATTCCTTATCTGACATATTTGTGAGGAACATTAAGCAAAGTGACAAGCAATTGTGAGATCACTCGAAGCAAGGACAATTGTGTCCCATTTCACCGGAAGTGGAATCATCCAAATCACTAGGATTTCCAATGGACGGAGAGAATCCATGGAATTTGGTCATAACCAATTCCCAGTTTGTGGAGTATAACAAATGCAAAGTCTGCGAATTTACATTCATATGTTCATATAGAGATGTAGCGATGATCAGATAATGATTCATCATCTGATACATGCCAATTCGTCAACTCGTGACTGATTCTGTTCGAACGAAGCATTATGTCTAACACTTCTTCTCTAGCAGATACCATGAAGATTCCTAAAATAAGTAATCCAAGATTTGAACTACTTAAGACAGTGGTCCTCAGCCTAACTGATTATGCGGGCCACCTGAATGCTCTCAAAACATAGCGCGGGCCGCAAGATATAAATAAGTTTATTTAAACAGCTTCCAATGGTATTGCAAAAAAAAAAAAATATCGTTACCGAATGGCCCAGATAGCCGTAGCGGTAAACGCGCAGCTATTCAGCAAGACCAAGCTGAGGGTCGTGGGTTCGAATCCCACCGGTCGAGGATCTTTTCGGGTTGGAAATTTTCTCGACTTCCCAGGGCATAGAGTATCTTCGTACCTGCCACACGATATACGCATGCAAAAATGGTCATTGGCATAGTAAGCTCTCTCAATTAATAACTGTGGAAGTGCTCATAAGAACACTAAGCTGAGAAGCAGGCTTTGTCCCAGTGGGGACGTAATGCCAGAAAGAAGAAGAAGAAGAAGATGTTGCACGAAAAACTCTCGTGAAGAAAATCTTGAAAACACTTGTAGGTTTTCGCAGTAATTCAAAACTTGTTTCACAAGTGTCGGCTTTTTCGGCAATATTCTTCACCGTAAAATGCCTAGTGTGGCTGATCAAGTGCTGATAGCGATAGTGCGGTTTCAAGCGTGTTATTGGCAATTTTCATTTCATGTGTATCTGTCTAACTTTGCTCTTGTTAAAATTGTATAAAAAAAATCTTGGAAAATAGTAAGGAAATAGTAGAAAACAATTAAAAAGCTTAGCTTTTTTTTTCGCTATTCGCATCAGTAATAGTGGGACGTTCTTAATATAGTGAGTTTCAATGAGAAATCGATGTAAACCACTATTATAGGAACAGAAGTTAGCAAATATCACTATTACAAGAACATATTCCAATGAAGGAAGTGCTTTTTTAAAAGATTCAATGATTTTATTATTTTATGATTATTTTTTACGTGAAAAAGAATAAAAAATCTATTAAATGACTTATTTAGATATGAAAAACGAGCTTTCGATATTGTTTGGCAATTTTTTATTCCTCAACCTGTTAATATTGCCTCTATTACTGTTACATAAGCCCTATCTAGATCTGTGTTCATACTTTTCATAGAGGGCAATGGGCGACTTCTGGCGATTTTTCTTTGCAAAAGAATTTTTTTCATAGTAAATCCCATACTAACTCTGAATGGCTGGCGCCAAGTTATATTTTCAACGATCGAGCTGAAATTGTGCACAGTTGTTATGGATCCCAAAAGTAATCCAAAATGTGGACTGGAGTGAAAATTCGAATTTTGTTCCGCACTAATGATCATTTCTTAAACAATTTGCAATAATCACCCAGAAGACACCGAAAGAATGACAAGTAAATGCTAAGATCTACAGTACTGGACAGAATAAAGTACGCATTGGCCGTTTTTCCATACAAAATGATCATGGAGTCTTATATCTCGGTTTCTAGTTGTCCGATTGACCTAAAATTTTCACCGCAGCTTGAAAGTAACCTCAAATTTGCTAGGCTAGAAATTCATAGTTTTTCATTAACAAACTTTTAAGTTATCACAAATATCAAATTTAGATAAAAATGACAAAAATTTAAAGTAAAAATAATTCTTAAATGAAAATATTTAGAGCAATATGTCCTTCTGCAAAAATGTACAATTTGATAAGACACACAAATTTGCAGAACATCATTTTTCGGTAAAACTGATTGTTTTCAAAATATTTTCAAAATTAAATTTTGCAATTTTTTGCAAATTGAGAGATTTTTAATAATTTAAAAGATTGTGTTTCAAATGCAGTGATATTTTAATTGAGTAAAATCTATGTTATATCTAGGCTGTGGTGAAAATTTCAGGTCAATCGGAACACTAAAAGCTGAGATTCAGATCTCCAAACTTGACCATTTTGTAAGGGAAAACGGCCAATGCGTACTTTATTCTGTCCAGTACTGTACATGCATGAGGTATGCGCCACGAAAACTGTTGACGGGATACACAATATGAACACAAAGGTTCTTCTGGGTTCTCCCATTATCTTCCCATAAGAAACCAATGAAGAGATCAAACATCTGGATTATCATGAAGTACCCGTTACTTTCAAAATCTCTCAATATTACCGACAAAATCTGGGCTCCAGAATTGATAATTCAATTTAAGCGCCCATACAACTTGAGAAAAACGTTTCTTCGATAGAAATTAAAAGACATAAAAAAGCAACAGTTTTCGCAAAGCCAATCAATATTAAGAGATCCGAAAAAAAAAAATCTGAAGCCCTCGGACTACCAAAGCCTTGTTTGTAAATTCAGGAAAATTTGGAAATTTGACGCATAGATCCTTAGACAGATTGAAAGCTGTTCCTGAGCTAATACATAAAGGCTTATTCGCATATTCCAGAAAATTATTCGAATTTTCAGACTGGTTTGAAAGACAAGTTTTCCGAAAATATAGTTGATAAAACAATCTAATATAACCCCGGTCACCAAGATATTACAGCTTACGGGCCAAATCACACTACTATTCAAAATCCTTACGCGGGCCGCATAAAACCTTCTCTAGGGCCGCATGCGGCCCGCGGGCCGCACTTTGGTGACCACTGACTTAAGAATTCAATCAGACTGGAGCTTCTAAAATTGATATCTGAGCTGCTCCAGATGATGTGATGAGTATCAGCATCACTACCTACAATCAGCAGAAGGCCTGTACATAGGCAGTAAACGACAATTCGTTTGAAATCATCCATTGGGGATGCTCCATCATGTGGTAAATACACCACAAAACGAAAGATGCATTTCCTATTGAGGTCACCAACAGATATATCAATTGTGATAGCACATACATCTCTGGTTGTTAACTCAGAAATGAGTATAGCAACGTCAGCGCTATTGAAGAGCACGCATGCACGAGGCAGGTCACGCGAGTTTGCCATTTCGTGAAAAAAAGAAAAAACTGGGTCCACAAGGTGACCTATATAAAGGTTCTCAAAAGTAAGGTTTTTGAACTAGCTACACTTGAGCTGTAGCATTTGCATGAGTCTACAAAGATTGATCGTTGCTGATATTTTAAGCTGAAGATTGGTCTAACTAAGCTATCCTAACCGTTGCCACTACCCAAACTAGGCAGGATTAAGCTTTTCGCACTTCCAGCACGAAAAAGACCATCAGCGGAAAAACCAGATCGGTATCTCTTAAAAGTCGTTAAAGGCGAAAAGCACAGAATACAAAAAAAAAGTTAAAAATTTAAACTAAATTACAACGTATTAATAATCCCACCCTTATTTAGCCTCAGGCTTGAGACTGAAGAAGGGCAGCCGATTATCTCGGAGAAACACAAGGTCACTTGCACTATTGCTCCGGGTAGCACAGGAAGGACATAATACTGGAGAGGGTGCTCTGGTACTCCACAGGCTCCGTTTGCGGTTAGGTTTTATTTAGACCCCTCTAATCATTCATTCTTAGGCACGGTATTTAAGCTTACATGAATTAGGGGTCACCTGTTAGGTGGACTTTTACAGGCAGGCAGTCCGTAGTGTGAATTCTTAGCCAATTGAAACAACCGCTACCGACACTAAACGGCTATCTAGGCTGATCGGGAAAAGGTAGTTAACATTGATGATCAACTCCTGACGTGCCCCAAACAGCCGGCTGCAATATTCAACTGGGGTGTTGCAATACTAGGTGATGTAATTTCATACTTATGGTGGGTAATGTATTTTTAAACCAAGTACTAGTATCATATTGCAGTTGAAAAATTGCATAAAGATTCATTTTGAGTACACTCATAATTTTTCAGATATTGGAAAGTTGACTTTTGGGTTAGGCACAACTTTGATAACGGGAATTGTATCCCGTAGAAATCCACAACCAAACTATGTTTTGACATCATTGCAGTTGGAACTGGATTGAAGAATGTCAATATAGAGAGCGTGAAATAAGTTTCATGAATGAAGTTACAAAATTAAATCAAGTATGTTTCGAACAAAATCGAATTAGTTACGTGAAGTATTTAGGGCGTTGCATATCTCTAGGCGTTTAAAAAATATGGATTTTTTACTTTTATTACTAATATGGTCCCAATTTGTAAAAAATGCGTTACACATAGAGATTTGAGACCGGCTAGTTTTTGTACGTATAAGGAGTTCCTATACTTTTGCGAAAGTCTTGTAACGTATTAGTAGATGATAATTATGAATAATCAACTCTTTGTTTAATATTCCACATGATTTTCTGTAGAAATTCGTGAAAGAATGATCAGAGGAACAACTGAAATAATTGTTGTAATATTTGCTGGTGTGAAATTATTAATGAGCTTTTCGAAAAGTTTTCCAAAATGAATGTTTAGGGAAATTACTCAAAGAACTTCTAAAGATTTCCTTGAAGAATTTGAAAAGAAACACCTGCGGAATAGTCGCTTAAGGCTTCCAGAAGACTTGAAGAATTTTGTACCAGGATTCGCTGCAAGCAACAAGGAGAAAAAAATCGAATGGCCCGCGGCCCAGATGGCCGTAGCTATAAACGCGCAGCTATTCTCAAAGAACAAGCTAAGGGCCGTGGGTTCAAATCTCGAGGATTTTTTCTCGACTCCACAGGGCATGGAATATCTTCATACATGTCACACGTTATACACATACAGAAATGGTCAATCGGTAAAGAAAGGTCTCAGTTAGTAATACCCATAAGAACACTAAGCTGAAAAGCAGGAGCTGTCTCATTTGAGGAGCTACGCCAGAAAGAAGGAGAAGAAGATGACTTGAGAGATCTTATTGGTTAGAGAATTTAGAGACCATTAACCAATATTGGATACTTATTAGAGACTTGAATTAAAACAGTGTTCAAGTTTCTAGAAAGAAGCTTGCTATCAATCTTGCACCTTATTCAAGAGTGTTTTTTTTCCTTTTTGATTTAAAAAATGGATCCTTTTTGCCTAAAACGGCTCCGAGCTCTACCGTCTTCTCAGAATTGGCAAAAGCAAAAAAAAACTAAAACGACCGACCGATTACAAGGGTCTGCTTTTCACCTTCGATTTCCATCCATTTTTTTTTTTTGACGTAGGACTACGTCTTTGTTTTCTATATTGGGGTGCACTTTAAAAGTACGGAAAATGAGACATGTAACGAAATTAGGGGAGATTTTGAACGTTAATAACTCAGTTGTTTATGAACCAATTATTACGATTTTAGTATCATTCGATCAGAAATGTATCTACGCATCGTTAGTAATATATCCGATAAGTGAATTTTGTTGTTAAACTATTGAAAATTTGATAAACGTTGACCCCTTTCTTATCCAACCAATCACGTTCGAGCACTTTCCGACGGTGTCGCTTCCCACCAGTGTTGCCACAAGTACAGATTTATCTGGAAAGGTACAGATTTTTTTATAGTTTTTGGTACAGATTCTGTACGGTACAGATTACAGATTTTCAAGAAAAAGTACAGATTGGTACAGATTTTTGAAATAGGTAATTTTGTGACACAAAATCCAAAAAAATCGTGAACTTTGGAGTTAATTTTCACAAAACTAAAATTGAACGATACAAATTCCATAGAATTTAATAATAGTTATTTTACAAGTGAAATTATTTCAATAAAAACTATGTTGAACTTCCAAGTTCATTAGGATTTTAAGAGTTTTTTCAACAGTTTTTATTGGATGTGGTACAGATTTTGGGTACAGATTTTTAGAATCTATGGTACAGATAAAAAAGATTTTTCGGCCTTCGGTACAGATAGGAATGTGGCAACACTGCTTCCCACTATAAAAGCAAACGGGTCCCTGCTTCTTCCCTCAGTCTTCTTTTTGCGGTCGGACTGTGAACACGGTCGGGCGAGTCATTCTCGCTTTGCTTTTGCACCCGCGTCACAGTCCAATTTGTGTCGTCGGAAGAGGAAGACGCAAGATTGATTTGCGGCGGCGATGACGATGGCTTGGGCGCTTCTCCGAGCGGCAAACTACTGCTGCTCGGAGAAGCGTCCAAGCCATCGTCGTCGCCGCCGCAAATTTATCCGCGCTCCCAGATTTCGACCCGTGATAAATTCAGCATCGGCGGTCAAGAAGCAAGCCCGTTAGGAGTTAATTACCAGAAGCCCCCAGAGTTGCTGATCCGAGGAGTTGCTGCTAATCGAGCGTCGGAATCGCTCGAGATTCCAAGAGTGAGCATCGTTTCCAGATTTCGACTTGTGCCCTGGGATCCACTACCCGTTGCTGTTGCTGTTTGCGTTGAGGATTTCCCGTTTGACCATGGCAATCAAGTGATAACTTCCCGCAGTGCTATATATCTACCATCGGACCTTGTCAGGACCATCAAATTTGTGGAAAAGAGTTGAAGGAATAATATTTCCGACCTTATTAGATCTTATATTTCTCAATCAATCTCGCAGCTTCATACAAAATTTAATTTGTTATGAATAATTGATGGCACGTCAATTTGAGACGCTGCTGAGTGCCGTCGGGGTGAGTGATCAACATTTCACAACGATTGTAAACTAGAGTGGCATTTCCAACAGTGTCTTTGATTTGCCATATTTTATGAGAACACTTCGATTACGAAAATGATCACATGTAACAAAATTGCGACATGTTTAGAATGCTTTTGAAAAGAAATTCTGATAGAACAATTTTCATAATTTTGGCACCATGGATCAGAAATTTACCTTCATATTAAAGAAAACTATTGATTATCAATAGCGAACTATTGAATATTTAGTAATTGTCAACCCTTTCATTCATGTTCGACCAATTTCTCACGCATTATCATTTTTCGCAATTATCAAGTAATTCTAAGTCCAACTCATTATTGGCACATATGCATTTCCCAGATTGGTCGATAAGAAAGAGAAGAGCACGAATGGGAGGAGCATAATCTGCTAATCTAAGGGTATATAGCATGCTTCCTTCGTTGGATACGGTTTCATTCCGTTTCGACTTCCGAGCTGGCAAGAGCTCCTCCGTTCCTGCGCAGCGACGTCCTTCAAGCTAGCGATCCAGCGTCTGGTGGTCGGTGGTCAAGAAGCAAGCCCGTTAGGAGTTAAATTCCAGAAGCTGATCCGAAGAGGAAAGAGCAGCGAATCAAGCGTCGGACTTATGAAATCGCTCAAGATTTCAAGAATGAGCATCGTTTCCAGATTTCGCCTTGTGCCCGGTGATCCACTACCCGTTGCTGTTGTGGCGATCCAAGGACCATGGCAATCAACTGATCAATCCCGGAGTGCTATTTATCTGTGACCGTATCGAGGCTAAGAAAGTCATCGGCCCTTGTCAGGGCCATTAAATTTGTGGAAAAGAGTTGAAAGAATAATATTCCCGACCTTATAACATCTTATATTCTTCAATCAATCTCACAGTTTCGTACAAAATTTAATTTGTCATTAAGAATTGATGGCACGACAATTTGAGACTATTCTTGGACGCCTTGCTGTGCCGTCGACGTGAGTGCTCAACATTTCACAACGAATGTAAACTAGAGTGGCATTTCCAACAGTGTCTTTGATTTGCCATATTTTATGGGAGCATTTCGATTATGAAAATTATCACATGTAACAAAATTGCGTCATATTTAGAATGGTTTTGAAGAGAAATTCTGATAGAACAATTTTCATCATTTTGGCACGCATTAATCAGAAATTCACCTTCATACTAAGGAAAACTATTGATTATCGATAGCTATCTATAGAATATTTAGTAAATGTCAAGCCTTCCAACTATGCATGTTTGATCAATTTCTCACGCATTATCATTTTTCGCAATTTTCAAGTAGTTCTAAGCCCAACACATTATTGGCACATACCCATTTTCCAGATTGGTCTACAAGAAGAGAAGAGCACGAATGGGAGGAGCATCATCTGCTAATCTAAGCGTTTAAAGCATGCTTCCTTCGCCGGATTCGGTTTCATTCCATATTCGCTTTCGAGCTGGTAAGAGCTCCTCAGCATCTAGTTTATGATATTTCGGCTCGTGATAAACTCATCTGTGGTGTAGTCAAGAATCAAGCCCCTTTAGCAAGTCGCTCAAGATTTCAAACTTAAGCTACGTTTTCAGATTTCGACTTCAGCCGTGTGATTTAATACCTGTTGCTGATGTATGCCATCCACACCACGAAACATTCAACTGGTTCGTCTTATAAGCAGAGAACTTATACAAATTTCTACACTTGCGTTGGGGATTTTTCGTTTAACCATGGCAATCAACTGATAACATCCTGTAGTGCGATTCATCTATGACAGCATCCGAGCTAACAAAGCCTTTGGCTCTTTTCAGTGCCACCAAATGTGGGTAAGAGAGTTAACAGACTTCCGACTTAATTTATCACATTGCCAAGCAATGAATAATATTTCTCTCAAACCATAAGATCAACAAAGCGATGACTGAAGCTTTCATTATAATCCTCGAATAACTTCTTTCCAATGCTATCATATATTTCATAGGAGGTTACTAATATAATTTCAAAATGATCATACAACCTGAAGTGAAATTTCACATTTTCATAGATAAATATGACGAATTCATCGGATAAAGATAATGTATATTTGGGACATGATTAAACGTACACTTGGCTGCAAATCGTTATATGCATAAATATTCACGAAAGTTTCGACCACTGAAAACAATATGAAGTCAAAACGAGCAACAAGAACGACATCAAATTCAGTTAAATTAACCATCGTGGTCCTACGTCACCAGTTCGTACAACCCCATAGGGATGTACCCTTATAGTTTTTGTGTCTGCTCTCACGTGGACCTGTCTTGCCATACCAGTCATAAATTATGATCGATATTATATGCTTCTTTAGGTTACCTTTTTTTGTCTCCCCAACCAACCAGGGCAAACACAAGCAAAACCTTTTGCTTCGCTTTTTTTACTAGTTCAACAAAAGTTCAACAACTAAGCGAAAAAGTGAGGCGTATACCTATGCTGGGAAAATGGGATCCCTTCGTAAATTGCTGAGACCGGTTGGATAGGATCAGATTGGGAAAAGAGCGCAAAACAGTGTTCCAGATTTGAAAAGAACCGTAGCTAAAATTTCGCCTTCAATATTTCACTATATTAAGCTAAGAACTGTTTATTTCTATTAAGTGGATACCTTGTTTTTGATGGGGTAGAAACACCCGTTTTGGCTATAGCACCAAGACGGAAGATAGAAGATAGAAGAAGATAAGGTGAAAATCATCTATCTTCTATGTCAGAAATGACATGTGCTTTTTGAATTTTCAGATATTCGCTTTACTATTTGATATGTGTGGATATTGAATATTTGTCAGCTTTTATGAAATACTGGACCTCTGAGCGCCATCCGAAGATTATGATGACTTTGGTAAAATCAAACGAGGAGGAAAATTTCTACGACCGGCCTAGATAGCAGAACCAGGCTTTTTGCTGAGAAAGTCGGCCAAGCGGAAAATCAAGGCACTAATGACCTGTCGAAGTTGAACGTTGTGGCGCAGCTGTTGCTCTAATGGCCTATATATATATATATGCCTATGGCTTGGAAGCGAGCAGAAGACGCCTTCTCAGCAGGTGTGCGACCTCGGAAAGTAGGAGATTTATATTCATGAAAATTCAATTTAGGGCAGTGATACTGAAAAATTTAGCATCAGGTGCAATTTGGCAAAAAAGAGAAGACCTGAAGTGGATTTCGTTCATCAACTGGAATTTTCTTGCGCTTCCGTTTGACCATTAAGTGCGATTTATCGCACCCCATTTGAGCTTAATTGTCGGATCCCAACTAGCTCAGCTGCTCCCGGTAAAAACCTCAAATTTTGAAGCATCCTTTGTGCAAACAAAAATCTCTTCAAACGTCACTTACCATTAGCTCGACGCTCGCCAGGAGCAAACACCTTCACACCAGATGGTTACAGGCAGGGTGGCCAGAGGTTGTTTTTTTTTTTGTGTTTCGATAGGTTTGATGAACAAAAATCGATAGTTAACGGTGAGCTCTTTTTTTTTTCTTCTACTTGGCATAAAGTCCTCACTGGGACAGAGCCTGCTTCTCAGCTTAATAGTGAATGACTATTTTCACAATTATTAACTGATAACTTTCTCTGCCAAATTTGCCGTTTTTGCAATATCAATTTTGAATATCGCTGTGTTATTGACTCGTGAAATCGATAAGCCTGGCCACCCTGGCTACAGTTTCACCACCTTTGCATCGGCTGTTGCCTTCTCCCGAAAAGCACAACTGCGAAAGTCGGGTTTAATTTTTCATCTCAACCACGTGACATTGTTGTGTTGTTTTTTGTGACGATGTAGCACCTTGGAAAGTATGGGGAAAATTTATTGCTCTAATTAATTTCATTACCGCGGACTTCCCCGTCAATTCCCCTCTCTTGAAAACGACAACGACGATGGACCAAGGCAACCTCATGTCGGAGTTTTTGGAGCTCTGTGGCAAATTGCTGCACCAGCGACCAATGTTTCCCCATTCTTTAGCGTCTAACCGTCAGCGAGGGGTGATTTTTTGCTACTTGGTCTGGCTGCAGCAGTACTAAAATCATCAGCATATGCCAATGAGTTGTGAGCTGTTCCCGTTGTTGCCATGGAAGAACGTTCCTCCAGCTGGGGGTTTGTTTCGAAATTTATGATCTAGTTGAATTTGATGAATTGCATGTCGCATGTGTTGTCATAAAACAAATTACATTAAACATTTCGGTTTATTCATTCCGTTACTGGGTGCGGTTGGAGTGAGGATGTGCATCTCTGGGAGTCATGAGTTTAATTTATTACCTTCGATTGATTTAAAACCATATTCTTGGCTAAATTGAACTACGACTTCTGATCAAGGTCAAATGGTTGGTGTTCGGACAGAACGGACTAGATGATATTTTGGCGTTTTATTGGTATAGATACGTTAATGACTCCACCAATTCTGAACTCATGCCATTTCTATTCAAATACTTCATAATATGGATGAGTTCTATTATAACAAGCAAACAATGTCAATAGTTTGATATTTCAAGTCAACTCAAGCTTGCTTGAGCCTAGATTGGTCGCCCGTGGATGCTACTCCAGTATCGCCAGATCAGCTGCACTTACACAAGGAACCAACCGAATGACTGCTTGGGACTAACAGGCATCCTTAGTGTATAAGTGCTGGTGATCTTCTATTTTTAGACAACAATGGTGCCTGCCACGTCAGAATGCAGACCAATGTGGGGAAGGGGGAGGAAATGATGTTGCACTTATACTGGCCCACTGTAGACCGTGGAGTCCGACTGCATCTACGCCAGTTCATGCGGGAGTGTATGGATTGGGGGAAAGGTATGGCAGAGAGGTTTGCAGGACTGCCTATGTATCCGCGTAAGGAAAGGCATGGAAGGAAAGGCGTGGAAGAATGGAAGCGTTAGGGAAACGGTTTCTTGTCCGTCTCTGGTTCTAGCGTTTGCTATGAACGAATAGTTTGAGTGTGATAGATTTAGAATGAAGATAGCAGCAAGTGAGAGATATACAACTACAAAGTACGATGAAGGGGGGGGCGGGCCTGGGATTGAACCCATGACCTTCTGCTTATGAAGCAGAAGCGGTAGCCATCAGACCACCAACCCCGTCGCAATGTTAATAGTTTGATATTTCAAGGGCCTGAGAAAAAAATCTATCTCATTCTATCTTTTTAACATCAGTTGAAATGAGAAATCTAAATGTTTTTACATTTCTCACAAGAATCTATAGAGATTCCTCTCAGGAATTTGAATAGATTCCACACAAGAATCTGTAGAGGTTCCTCAAAGAAATCAAGAATCTGAAGAGATTCCTTCCAGGAATCTGAAAAGACTTTTCTATGGAATATGAAGAGATTCCGCTCAGGGATCTGAATGAATTTCTCTCAGCAATCTGAAGATATTCCTCTCAGGAATCTGAAAAAAATCCTTTCAGGAATCTGAGGAGATTCATTTCAAGAATGTGAGGACATTCCTCTCAGGAATCTGAAAAAAATCTTCTCAGGAATCTTAGGAAATTCATCTCAGATATCTGAAGGATTCATCTCGGAAATCTGCAGGGATTTCTCTCAAGAATCTGAAAGATTCCTCTCAGGAATCTGAACAGATGTCACGCAGGATTCTGAAAAATCCTCTCAGGAATTTGAAGAGATTCTTTTCAGGAATCTGAAGAAATTCCTTGCAGGAACCTAAAGAGATTTTTCTCAAGGATCTGAAGAGATTCCTCCCAGGAA
Source organism: Aedes aegypti (assembly GCF_002204515.2). NCBI lineage: Eukaryota > Metazoa > Arthropoda > Insecta > Diptera > Culicidae > Aedes > Aedes aegypti. The sequence goes on from NW_018734674.1 coordinate 25,033, forward strand.
TCTGAAAAAATGCTATGCTTGTGGTAAAGGAAATCATAATTTTCGCAACTGCCAATATCGAAGTTACGATTGCAAGCTTTATAAAGAAAAAGGACATATTGATGTTGTTTGCCAGAAGAAAACTGAAGAGAATTTGGATGGAAGGAGAAAAACGTTAATCATTTGGAGATCAACAACGTGGCCTATAGCGATCCTTGCTTTGTGGAAGTTTCTATGAATGAACGATGTACGAAGTTCGCGATAGACAATGAATCGCCGATTACTGTTATTTCAGAAGAATTTTATCAGTCACAATTTAACGAATTTGCCCTGCATCAATTTAGAGGAAAATTAGTATTCTACACTGGAGTGACGCCACGCCTAAAGGTGCATTCGATGCGGTATTGAAATATCAAGGTCGACAAGCGATTGGCGAATTGGTCGTTGCTGAAGGCGGAAGGAATCCGTTGATTGGAAGAGATTTCATCGGTGAGTTACTGAACATTCAATTCAACAAGATCGATACTGAGAAGTCAGAAAAATTGATGGACAACTGAAAAGCGTTTTGGACAATTATGAAAGAGTTGTTCGACGATTCATTAGGGTGCTATAAGCATTCAAAAGTGAATCTGCAACTAAAGCCCGGTGCTGTTCCAAAGTTTGTGAAACCGAGGAAAATTCCGATTTTATTTTCAAACCAAAATCAAAGAAGAATTAGAGAGGTTGGAGAACACTGGAATAATTTCAAAAGCTGAAAATGCTGATTGGGGAACCCCTTTGGTTCCTGCATTGAAGAAGGACAATTCAATCCGTTTTGTGTGCTTGATTATCGCGTTGCAGTGAATCCTTTTCTGGAAGATTAAATGGTATCCGATGCCTGTAGTGGAGATGTGTTTGCCAAACTCAATGGCGACATTTTTTTTTTTTTGAGGACTGGATTTGGAATCAGCATACAACCAACTAGTATTTGATGAAGAATCGAAGAAGATGTTGACGTGGAGTACTCATAAGAAATCTACTATGTGACCAGATTGCCCTTTGGAAACCGGCATGCCGCTATTTTTCAAGAGATTTTGGAAAAACTTTTAGGGATAATTCAAATATTACGTAACGCAAAATTTGTCAATTTAAACCCCCCCCCACATAACAGCTTTGTATGGAAAATTTAAATATTTGTATGAACCGTATCGCTACGCAATTGTACCTGCCCATATTGCGTTACGTAATATTTGAACGACCCCTTACAAGATTTCCCTGATTTGATTTGATTTGATTTTTATTTCTCCGATAGCTTAAGACTAATGTCTTTTTAAAATGCTACACAGCCATACTGGCATGGATTTTTTAAACATCTCATCAAAGAACATAATCAAAAATACAATAAAATACACAATTTTGATTCTTGACTAATTAAAATTACTCCTGGACATTGCTTTTGAACACAGACACAGATTGCTGTTTTTTCATGTAGTTCGGTAATGAATTCCACAGAACAACACCTCTTACAAAAAATGTTTTGCCATAAGCGGAGGAAAAGTGCGTAGGAATGATAAATTGTTTTGCTCTTGGACTATGAAATGGTCGGAGTTTATCATAGAGATAGCCAGGCATTTTGGTTGTGCTTATTTTATGCAATAATATGCAGCAGCGAGCTTTTATAAAATTTTGAAACGAGTATCCCAGAAGCATAGGTCAGGTGCGAAACAGGATCTAATCTACGGAGATTAAAAACAAAGCGAATACAAGAATTCAAAGCTATTCTCATTCTACTCTGAACATGAACAGAGGTAGAGCCGATTAAGAAATCGCTCGATATGAAATGAGGCAAGATAAAGCTTTTGAATAGTTTTATTTAGGTAGAGCGATTTAACAAATTTCCGTTTGCATACAATACTCGAAGGTAAGCATAAATTGTACCACATTGCTTCAAAACATATTTATCCCACTTGAGATTATTCTGTATCGTGAACCCTAGAACGTTTGCCGAATCTACGAATTCGATGCTTTCATTGTCGATTCTCAGTAAAGGTTTTTCTACATTGGTTTCTTGACTGATCATTATACCATAAGTTTTTGTCGCGTTTAGTTTGAGGGTATTTTCTAGTGACCAAAATCGAATTGCTTCGTGGTCAAAATTTACCAGTCTTGTGATTTCTTCAATACTTTTCTTGGTGCAGTCTAAATATAATTGAACGTCATCTGCAAAAAGGTGAAGAGAACAATATTTTACAACGTTTGGCAAATCATTAATATAAAGACTAAAAAGAATAGGGCCAAGAACAGACCCTTGGGGAACACCAGAGGAAACGGGAAGGAAACTGGAAAGAGTATTGTTACAAAAAACAGCTTGTTGGCGATTATTGAGATAAGAATGTATTAAAATTACTGCATTTCTGCTAAAGTTGAAAAGATTTTCTAATATGTGACACATAATAGAGAACGAGATCGTATCAAATGCTTTCGAAAAGTCTAAAAGTACAATAACAACTTTACTATTTCTATCTAATACGACGCCTATATCGTCACAAACTTTCAACATCGCAGTTTTGGTACTATGACCACTACGGTAACCAGATTGCAAAGATGAAAGCATGTTATTTTCGTGAATAAAGCAGCATATCTGGTTTTTCAGAATTCGTTCAAATGCTTTTCTTTGATATCGCACTTATTATACTTATGGGTCGTAAGTTGTTCAATGAACAAACATTAGATTTTTTCCTGAATGGGATTATTTTTGTTAGTTTCCACACTTGAGGGTAAACACAGGATTCAATGATGTTATTGAAAATATGTGAAAGGGGTGCCAACAACAATGGTAGTAGACTCTTTATCAGTTTTATTGGAACATTATCAAGCCCAATCGCATTTGATTTTACTTCATGTACTGCATTAATAATCTCAAAAATTCGCACCGGCTGGAAGGCAAAACGTCTGTCATTGTTATTTCTGGGATCATGCGTAATAGTGCGTATCTGCGATGTAAAATGCCTTTGAAAGGAAGCATAAATTTCATCTGCATTAAAATCGCTTTCTATGTTGGAATTTGGCTTACCTAATCCTGTATGACGAATTCTGAGCCAGAAGTCTTTTGTTGTCATCTCTCCACTAAATTGCGCATTATAATAACTTCGCTTTGCTTGAGTCACTAGTCGATTTGATAAATTTCTAAGTACCGTCGGACGGGGCTACTTTTGATTCCAGGGGCTACTTTGGACACTCACCTTTTGTATTTATTTGCAGCGTAAATATTAATCTGAGCAATTTTGTGTCTTCAGCACTTTTATTAACCAATATATGCTCTACCACTAGGCATGATTTTTTCTTCGAACAACATCAACAATAACAGGATAAACAAGAAAACATTTCAAAAAAGCTCGAATAAATATTCACAAGGTATAAAACATTGGCTATACAAACATTGTTTGAATTTTACCCATGTCGTGGAAACTTATTGGGAGCATCACAAATCTATCGAATCATCATGTTTCATGAAAATCTTGTGATTTGTTTTGCTTAAAATTGTTGTTTTATCAAAATAATTGATCAAAGGTCTTATTTTTGCGACTTTTATTTTATTATAATGTTTTGGTTTGTGTATTTTACAACAAGAAAAAAATAAAATAAATGTTTGTTAAAATAAGCATAAAACACACATATTTCAATACGTTCCAATGCCAAATTCACAACAAAATCTCTAAAAAACTATTTTTCGTCATATTTGTAGTACAGAACAGTTGCCTCTTTCAAATGCTTAAATTAAACTATTCTTAAGCCAGCTCTAAACTGCTAATAAGCTAAAAGCATATTGAGCAATTCTCGCTGAAACCAGGCCGCCATCGGCACCCATCGTTAGAATTCCAATTTTATGTAACTGATCGCTAGTTTTCGATAAAACTTAAGGGTGGTCCTTTCTGTTTTTTTCAAATTGGTGGACCCTCGTACGCCAGCTAGCTGAACAGTTTGCGAAAAAGCCCATTTTTTGATAAATCTTGGGTATTTCTTCACGGGATATGTCTCATATTTCGCTTGAAACACATAGCAAACTTAATGGCATCGTATAGAGAAAAGATATAGCTTTCATTTAAACTTGAAAAAATTTTGGCGGCCATTTTGAATTTGGCCGCCATCTTGAATTTTGTTGGAAAAATCAATTTTTCACCATTAGCGCACCGCTAGTTTTGAATTCTGAGATCACCATCAGAAAGCTGAGGAAAATTTGCGTAAGATAGGCTACAAAAACTAGGTGAGCAAAGGTTTTTACCCTATGATATGATCGATTTTTTCTAAATCATGTTCTACATATTTTGACGTATATGGTGAATGCAATCAATACAAACATATGTTTTGTACAACAAAGAAACAGTTTTCAATCGTTGGTGTATTATTTGAGACAGATGAAGAATAGGAGTATTAATTTGAGTGAAAAAAATCTGGCGGCCATCTTGTATTTCGACGCCATCTTGGTTTTAAGTAGTAGAATGAGTTTTCACCTTGTTAGCACTCAACATGTTGAATTTCAATGCTACCGTTACCTTATTCTTCTTCTTGTTCTTCTTTTTCCTCACGTTACGTCCCTACTGGAATAGAGCCAGCCCTTCAGCTTAAACTAGTTTTAAAAACAAATTATGAAAAAGGATTTTTTAACGCTTATTGCTACCTAAATAATTCTTCTGCATATCTTCGAGTTGTGAAATAGCATTATTTCTTTCATTTAGTTGGTCTAAAACCATTGATAAAATGAACAATCAGTTTAACAGCTGAGATAAGATAAGAAGATAGAATCTGATTTTTTTTTTCTTTAACGGAGGCCTTATAATACAACATGATGAGCACTGAGATGGTAAAAAATCATGCAACTGCTGAAAACCAAGATGGCGTCGAAAGCCAAGATGGCCGCCAGTTTTTCTAACCTCGAAATTTATACACCTGCGTTTCGGCATTACTTTCACATTAGAACAAAACCTGCTTCTCATAATTCAATTTCGCTATTTTTCACATGCATGTTGGGCGGTACTAAAAACGATACTTTATGGCTTAGAAAATCAAGGATGTTTTTGCTTCAAAATTTAAGACTTTTATTATAAATAAATGCACTTTTGTCAATGTTTTACGGCTTACTAATGTCCCGACACGCAATCTATAAACTTCATATAATGAATAACAATGCATAGGGTAAAAAAATGTTTGTTTAATACAATCAATATTTTTTTGACGGTTTTCATTTATTGAATTTATTTATTCATTACTACTGAATTCAAAGATATGTCGAAGAATTATACTGTTGTCAGAAATCGCATTAAAAAAGAAAATTTCTGTTTAATAACCTGGATTGATAACTAATAAAGCTGAGTATCAGGCTCGGTTCCAGTAGGGACGTAACGTCAGTAAAATGAAGAATAACAAGAAGAAGAGTATACGTAAACTTTTTTTATTGGTAGCCTCTAAATTCGACATGCTGAGTGCTATCAAGGTGAAAACAATTCTACTACCTAAAATCAAGATGGCGTCCAATGCGTCAAATAGAGGTCTACTTAAGATGGAGGCGCACAGATATTTATATCAACTTCTAAAATACTACTATCTTTATTAACTTATATCGACTGCGATATATTTAGGACACTTCAAAATTTAAGGATGAAATGATAAACTTGTTTCCTTTTTGTTTGTATCAACAAATTTAATGATTTTATGCTATAATGTATTTGATGTGCACTCTTTTTTACTCAATAATCCCCGGTAAAATCGTATTATTTCATTTTCCTATTTTAGATAAATCGTTTACATTTGATAGGGTAAGTACAATGCATCAACAAATATTCACGGGCTAGTTTTTTTTTTCTCGTAATTTTTTGCCGTAATGTCTACACGGCTGGGATTTCAATTATCTGTCCTAGCTTTCTGATGAGATGGTGGAGCTCAGAAATTCAATTAACATGAGGGCAGGTGACGCTTTGGAAATAGGTGAATTAGGAAAATTTACGTTAATCTTATCTGTTTACACAAATCTCAAAGCTGGGCAAGAGCCAAAATTTCAGACAAATTTGGTCCGTCCAAATTTTTTTCAGGGAGTATATAAACGTTTTATGAAGTTTAGCTAATATCTGGTTTGTAGCTCTCTATAGCGGCTTTCGATGCCACCTGGGATTAGTTTCCACTTAAGTTTATTTGCTAATGGTGTGGTCCAAGCGGGAAATAATAGAGACGGTATCCCCAAAACCTTTTGTCTTCGTCAAACATGTTTCCCAAATTAACTAGTTGACTTTAAGATATGAAGAAATACCTCTCGCACTATGATATATCACTTTAAAAAAATTGTGGCATTATTTTCACTCTATACTTTGTTTTCGGGGATCTTAGTCTTAGGGCGTACGAGGGTCACATAAATTTGAGAGAAACAGAAAAGGACCACCTTAGTGTTTTATCAAATACTAGCGATGCAACCTTGACATAAAATTGGAATTCTAAATGGGTTGCGATGGCGGATGGTAACTAGGCGCAGAATTCGCTCAATTAACAAAAAAAGGCATTTAACTTTTATCTTTTTCTTTTCGATTTGCAGGGAAACATATTATTTTACCATGGAGATTGGTAGACAGGTTTCTCTTTTCATAGCCAATTAACCTGGACCTAGATAGTTAAAATAGAAGTTCAATGGTATTAATGTGATATCCTTATCTACATATAGTTCAATAATAATTATAAAGAATAATAAAAAAAAAAGGGAGTTTTATTTGTACATACTCATTTATCGGCATCGCAATACCTAGTAGGTTACGTCGTTCGTTTATTGTTTCAACTATTAATTGAAAAATGGAAGCATTCGTACTGATAGTTCCATTTACAGAGCGAAGTTGAAAACTTTAAGTATTAACAATTTTATCTTTTGAAACTCAGATGAATCAATCGCATTGCATGCTTTTTCGGGTGGTAGAAAATTTTTGTTTATATAGTGTCACATTTGATTCTAGCTTTGGAATTTTCTAACGGGATTAAGTCTTAGATCAATGAACCCCTTTTGGAGAACGGCAGGTAAGGGGGATCATCCATACGCGGGACAGGATGCAATCTATTGAAAGATCAGTTTGACAAGTTATATAATAGGATGAAAAATCATTTGCATGTGTATTTTGCTAATTTAGTTGAGGCAAACATGTCAATTAGTAGCGAATTTTGCTCCTCTTTGGGAACGTTTTGAACGTCAAGAAGTACGTCTCTCTTCTCTAATATTATTAAACAGGCAATGGCTGGATATTTGGGAATTTCAAAAAACCAAGAGCGGTTACGGAGGTATGGAATGAAATATTTTAAAACGTTTTAATGAATTTCTGCTGGCTTTAAACGAAATTCTTCTTGACTCTATAGGTTCCAAATCTCATGAAAGCAGGACAAACACAAATAAAAGCTTTCATGTTGTTGGTACGTTAAACTCGATTTGATAACACGGACATTACCTGGTTACCCGGCAAAAGGATTATCTTTGCTTCTTTAATAATGTTTTAAAAAGAGAACGTTTGATTTCAAGCAAATCTATAAATAGGGGTGGCTAGAGAAAAATTTGGACGTCTTAGGCACGGATTAGTTATTTGCTTTTTCAGAAGTCCTCAACGATTGGTTTTTATTTTATTGGATGGACGCTATCTCAAGGTGCTCAGGACCGACTAGATGAGCTTGTCTCTGAGGCGGATGCACGTTGCTCATTTTTCAGCGCTCTTCCAGATTGGGAATCATGATAGCGGGAGGCAGAAGTGACTTCGGGTCGCAAGCCCATTGGTTGGGGCTTTGTCTTGCTTCGCTCAAATCAAACTGTCGAGGAGCGGAGAGAAGAATTTGGTGTGGTTCCGTAATTAAGAAAACACGCCATCCTAAGGCTTTTTTCCAAATGTATGCCGGACCTGAAAGCACAGAGGAAGGCATAAGTCAACAGGAGAAATTGCGGTCGAACTGTGAATCACAGTCGCGCGAAGTCTTTCTCGGGACTTTGGGTTTGGGTTTCGATATATAGGGTGCGCAATATTCGGGAACGTCTGTTTTTTTTTGCGCGTTAGTTCCTCCTTTTTTAAAATGGGTGTCACAGTTCCTCCATTCAACCGTCATCGGGCCGCGTTTATCCAACTATTGGGACGTTTACCGAAAAATCTTTGGCATAAAAAATGGTGTTCCAGTAACTTTACTTGCCTCTCCTAGCAGGAGTCTTGCGTTGCAACCGCAACATTTCTGGCTTTCTTCAACCAGGGTAATGCTTCCAATTTGGGCAATGGGAGAGTGGTGAAAGAGTATTTTCGGCGCTGCTTCAAAATTTCGACTCGTATGAAATCAAATCTTTGGTGGTCAAGAAGCAATCCGTTAGGACAAAATGACCCATGAAGCCCCT
>NW_018734675.1:0-3500 GCF_002204515.2 Aedes aegypti
GTCGGTGTTTTGGAAGGATACTTTAACCCCCAGCCGCTGGAAATCAGTGAGAATTTCCGGTTTAAGTGCCGCCGGCAAGGCGATAAAGATGCTGCTTCTGCTGATGAGACGGTTGATCAGTATTTGGTGGCGCTGCGACGAATAGCCGTCACCTGTAACTTTGGTGCATATCTCGAGACAGCCCTGCGGAATCAGTTGGTATTCGGTATCAAGCGGAACGATATTCGAAGCCGGCTGCTAGAAAGGAGACAACTGACCCTTCAAGATGCCCGGGACATAGCCGTGAGTATGGAGCTATCCCGAAAAGGAGGTGCCGAAATCGAAGGGAGCTTGGGCAGACAAGAGGTAAACGCCGTGCATCGATCGACAGGACAAAAAGGTAACCCAGAGAAGAAAAATAATATAAACACTGGGGGAAAGTCTTTCACTAAAGTGGGGCAAAGTGCAAGCGATTCTTCTTGTTTTCGCTGCGGGGAAAAGTCGCACTTTGCAAATACGTGCAGGCACAAAGATACAGTGTGTTCGTTCTGCAAACTGAAAGGACATCTTGCGAAAGTTTGCATGAAGAAGGCCGCCTCCGGGAAGTCCAGTACCAGCCGTGCCAGGAACAAATCGAATGCGGTGCAGACGAACTATTTGCATCAATCCGGTGACGGTGACGATCGCGGTAGTACGCAAGTGCGGGAAGTGTGTACCGTGGACACGAAGGGCGGTAGTGCTCGTTTTTGGCTGGACGTTCGCGTGAACGGTAAAAACATTCGTTTCGAAGTGGATACTGGATCGCCGGTCAGTATCATTAACGCGAAGTGCCGGGAAAGATACTTTTCCGAATCACAAATGCGAAGTTGTAGTACAAATCTCGTGAGTTACTGCGGAACCAGTATCGATGTACTGGGAGTTCTCGACGCGCGTGTCGAGTATGGAAGTGGAAGTGTTACGTTACCGTTGTATGTCGTGGACTCTGAAAAACACCCACTTCTCGGGCGCGAGTGGCTTAATGCGATTCCGGTCGATTGGAGTAGCGTGCTCCAGAATCCGGATGCGGTAAACGCGATTTCTGATGCTGCTCTCTCCCACACTGCTGCTTTGAAGGAGGTTTTGGGACGGTTCCCGAAAGTGTTCGATGATTCCATCGGGAAAATTTGCGATGTTCAAGCCAGCCTGCCGTTGAAGAAGAATGCCGTACCGGTGTTCCTGAAGGCGAGGAAGATTCCGTTCAACTTGCAGAAAACTGTGGAGAACGAACTTGACAAGCTCGAAGCAGAAGGCGTCCTTACGAAGGTGAACCAGAGCAACTGGGCTACACCCATCGTTCCGGTGAAAAAGTCTCAAGGCCGTGTGCGGATTTGCGGGGACTATAAACAAACGGTCAATCCAAACCTGATTGTGGACAGGCATCCACTTCCTACGGTGGATGAACTTTTTGCGTCGTTGGCCGGAGGGAGAAAATTTACCAAAATCGACCTCGTTCAGGCCTACCTACAGCTGGAAGTAGCTCCGGATGACAGAGAGATATTAACGTTGAGTACGCACCGTGGCTTGTATCGTCCAAATCGGCTAATGTACGGCGTCGCATCGGCGCCAGCAATCTGGCAACGCCAGATGGAAGTGGTCCTGCAAGGGATCGAAGGAGTCAGCGTATTTCTGGACGATATCAAGGTCACGGGCCCCGATGATACCACGCATCTTCAACGATTAACAGAGGTTCTACGAAGGCTAGACCACCATGGTATCCGGGTCAACAAGGGAAAATGCGAGTTTTTTGCGGATCAAATTGACTACTGTGGTTATCGCATCGATAAGCATGGTGTCCACAAAATGCCAAACAAGGTTGCAGCCATCCAGAATATGCCTCAGCCCAAGAACAAGGATGAAGTCCGGTCGTTCGTTGGACTGATCAACTATTACGGGAGATTTTTCCAGAACCTCAGTACAGTACTCTACCCTCTAAACAACCTTCTCAAGAACGATGTACCGTTCGAGTGGACTAGGCAGTGCGACCAATCGTTCAAGATTGTGAAGAGCCAGATGCAGTCGGAGAAATGTCTTGTCCACTACTCGCCGGAGCTACCGTTGCTGCTTGCCACAGATGCGTCACCCTACGGTGTGGGTGCGGTGCTGAGTCACCTGATGCCGGACGGAACGGAGCGTCCGATACAATTTGCTTCTCAAACGCTTAGCCGAGTTCAACAAAAGTACATGCAGGTCGATAAGGAAGCATACGCGATCATTTTCGGCGTAAAGAAGTTTTTTCAGTTCTTGTACGGCCGGAAGTTCACGCTGATCACCGACAACCAGGCAATATCCAAAATATTCGGAGAGCACAAGGGACTGCCGGTGATGTCAGCCATTCGAATGCAACATTATGCAACATACCTGCAGTCGTTCGACTACCAGATCCGTTTTAGAAAGTCTGCAGATCACGCAAACGCGGATGCAATGTCCCGTATTCCTCTGTCTCAAGCTGACCCGGAAAACATGATTGAAGAGGCCGACGTCGTCGAACTAAACCAGATCGAGACGTTGCCGTTGACTGCTGCAGAACTGGCTCAGGCCACGGCTGAAGATCAGTCGGTGCGGAATCTCATCCAAGGAATTAAGCACGGTCAGCCAGTGGATCCCAGAGATCGCTTCGGGGTGGAACAAAACGAGTTTTCGCTCCAGAAAGGATGTTTGCTACGAGGAATACGAGTATACGTGCCACCGACTCTTCGGAGGAAAGTATTGCAAGAACTTCACTCTACTCATTTTGGAACTACCCGTACGAAGTCCTTGGCCAGAGGATACTGCTGGTGGGTAGGGTTGGATCGAGATATCGAGGAGATGGTTTCCAACTGTGCCGAGTGCCAATCGGTCAGACCGGAACCAGCGAAATCTAGATTCCACTGCTGGGAGACGCCAACGCAGCCATTCCAGAGGGTCCACGTTGACTTTGCGGGCCCATTCCATGACACGTATTTCTTCATTCAGGTCGACGCTTACAGCAAATGGCCGGAGATAAAGGTGTGCAAGTCGACCACAGCGGAGAACACCGTGAACATGTGCCGGGAGATATTTGCTACATTCGGAATACCATCGGTGCTGGTTAGTGACCATGGTGTTCAATTCACGTCGGAGACCTTCCAACAGTTCCTGCGAATGAACGGCATCGTCCATAAGATGGGAGCGCCGTATCATCCATCCACGAACGGGCAAGCAGAACGCTACGTGCAAACGTTTAAGCAAAAGCTGAAGTCCATGAAGTGCCCAAAAACGGAGTTCAATCTGGAGATATCGAACATCTTGCTGACCTACCGGAAGATGCTGCACCCTTCCACGGGTCAATCGCCGTCCATGCTGATGCTCGGCCGTCAAATCCGGTCGAGAATTGATTTGATGCTGCCCAAGAACGAGCCGAAACCGGTTGGAGATTTTGCTGTGCGAACGTTTTTGGACGGAGATCGTGTTCGAGTGCGAGACTTTCTTTCGCGCGACAAATGGAAGTTCGGGAAGATCGTCGA
>NW_018734676.1:0-30815 GCF_002204515.2 Aedes aegypti
AACCCTTATGAAAATCTAACATTGAATTTCCGATAGTAAGTGCAATGCAATGATAGATTTTCTTTAATATTGCTTCGATTTTGAGCGAAAAAACTGGTTTTGCAAATTTGAAAAACGATGATGGTTATTTTCTCCTGAAGACTGTACCGTTTTGATTCATATTACGGACACGTAAGGCCTCAGGGGAGTATAACCCAGCATAAAGCATACACAATAAATCATTCTGTATGATTCCTTAGCGTTATCGAGCGTCGAAAGCCCTTAATTTTCCGCATGGTAGGGTAAAGAATACGCTTCCGCAAGTTGAACTAATTTTTAAATAAATCAAGCATGAGCTGGAAACCTTTCTCATGATTCTTATTCCGGAATGAAGCCTCGAAAATTGTGAAATATATTGAACGACAAATTGAAACATTTCATGGTAAATGCGGGAAATGCAGCGGGAAATAGAAAACATTTTTCTACAGTAATTTTGGGTTACCCTTAGCAACGGGTGTTTTGCTATTTTCAAGGCATTTTGCCTTACAGCAGCAATAGGCGTGAAGTTCAACTGGCTCCGCTGACTGTGATTTGCTGCTCTTACCTACTGTAGTGTGAATTTCAGATCTTTTCCCCAACTTCTGGTTATAATACCATGAACCAATATGAGCTTCTGGGCACTTCCAGATAACCCTGGATCAGTTCGATAGGGCCTCAGAGGTACATTTTTGTAATCCAGTGAAGACCGCTTTGTGGCAAGTCGTTATTCGTTGCTTCTCGGTCGTGGCAGTGATATCAGTGAGAACTTCATTGATCTGGAGTTAGTACTAGAATCAATTTATTTCCATATTCGTGTCTTCTAACAGGGTCCTACTGGAGACACTTGAAGCAACTGATACTTGTAAATGCCATTCGTAGGGAATTACAATAGTCCCCTATTATTAGAAAATGGTGTCGTTTACAGCCTGTTTTTTAGGTCAATTGTCATTATTTAAGGCTAAACAGCCCGTCATTCGTTTTGGCAACAATGATGACTTTTCAACTTGCATAAAACTCAGTCCCCGATAGTTTAGATTCAATTGAAAAAGTATCATTGTACGCGCTAACATGCATAAAGTATGATATTTTTTTTAGCTATGTCAGTGCAAAAGGATGTCTATAATAAATTGCTTCACTTCGTTCCAACTGCAACTGGTTTGGTCATTTGCCAAATTAAATTAATATTGGTAATATTCACATACGATGCTCTATCTACAGTGTTTCATTTATATTTGCTTAAAGACCAAATTCTGTAATAACGACTGCGCGGTATAGTGGTAGCGTATCAGGCTAGTAATCTGAGGTTCAGTGGTTCGAGGCTCGAATATTTTATTTGTTTGTAAAAATTAAGTCATATAAACTGCAATACACAATGATACATGATATTATAGTGAACGCCAAATCAAATTGTCTGGAGTTGTATTGACCATGATAAATTCTCTGAAATGTACGTATATCGCCTCCAGAGATGTGCCAATAGAGGGAATGTGTGCATTTCATACAATCTGTTTTTACCGAATAAGTGTTCACTTTATTCGTTTGAAGTCTCAGTTATGTAAACAATGTGTTGGCTGGGTTGTTAGATTGCATCTTACAGTTGTTGTTGAAGGAAGATTCGATTTAAATTGAATTGAAAACAGTGTTATTGTGCAAAATCACGTTTTAAATGAAGAGCCAACTATTGTGTCCTGTTGCTGTGAAGTGGAAATGACCAAAAATGCTCGGATTGATGGTTTTATGTGAAAAATTATCAGTGTCCGGATTAAGACGCATATTATTTGACTGCATCAAAGCCGGACGCACACGAATATTTGGAGAAAACTAAGTTTAATCCAGTTCATTGGGAGCTGTCGTGTCTAGTTAATCAACGAACATTATTAATTCTTGAACATTACAAAGAAGAAATTGTGTTACTTTTGAGTCTGGTGAATTAAATCAAGAGTGTTACCATGAATCAAACTATAGGTGGGGTGATACATTGTGAATCCAGGCGCTAGCATAAGGTGAGTGAAATATTGTTTGCCAAATATTTGTGTACCTTTCTGGCAGCTTCAGACACATTCCACGCACATCCACACCAAGATATCAATATTTCAACCTCTGAAATAATTCCAAAGCTATGAAGAACATGAAAGGCAATATATTGAATTGTATAAAATACATAAATTCGATTGAAAATACCATAACAAACATACCTGAAAAGTTATATAAACTTAATATAATTTATTGGTGAGAAACTGAGATATTTTACAACATTTTTATAGAAGTACTGTATCACAGTTTATCAAGTGCCATATGAATCTCTTATACGATGACTAGAAGGGTATTTGATGACATTGTTATGTGCGGGTTTAATTGTTTTGAACGAATTATTGGTTCTTTGAAATCGTATTTTTTCAAATAGTCACATTGATATGGTGTCGCGTTACGAAAATCACTTAATTTTTGACATTGTGAAATAAATACTTCTTAAAGAACTTTCATATTATGGATTCTCTTCCTACTCGTCAAGATACGTGTTTTCATAAAAAAAAAAGATCTTAAAATGAACCATTCTTCAAAAAGTTACACTAGGTGCAATGTTTTGGTGTCGCGATACGTTAATTTAAACCGTAAATTTCAAGAACGAAACTACAATTTTCAAAATGCTCGTTCTCGGCCATGCCTCAACCGATATCCGAAATTTTTGGCTTTTAGTGAGAGGAAATAGTTGTACTAGTTTGTAGCATTGGCTCCACCTCGCTGGTACCCTCTCCGTTTTTGTGAGATGTGAGTATGCCTGTTTTTTTTTTCTAAATTTTCATCAAAAGCTGATCAAATAGCTCTGGTTTTTGAATGGACTTGTTGACTAGTCACCCATATCTTATCAGACAGGTATCGTTTAGTGAAGGAATAGTTTTTTATATTTTGGGGAATACTTGGTGGTGAATACGTGGTTCTCCAGTGGATAATCAGGAACATCCGTAAAACTGGTCAATTCATGAAAATAATCCAAGACAGCTGCGGTTTTTTTGCAAACTCATCAGAATTCCTTATTATAGAATGAAATATATTATTCAGATGGTACGTGAACCTAGGCGGTCACAATAACGGTATCTGAAAGATCCGGAACATCAGTAAAAATGGTCATCTCGTAAAAATCAACCTAGACATACGTAGTTTTTTTTTCAGTATGTCTTGTCATGATATTTGTCTATGAATGTCAAAACCATCCTTTATGTTGTATAATAATGATGATATTATTGATGTTCTATAGTTATGATTTTTGACGTATTTGAAAAAAAAGCGCAGTGGTCTAGGATGATTTGTACGATCACTTTTACGGATCTTCCGGAGGGAGTTGAGGTGGTCACTTATGTATGTCCATGGACAGTTTCGATCATCTACTACGTTATATAATAAGGAATTTCTGATTAGTTTGCAAAAAACTGTAGCTGTCTAGGATGATTTTAAGAAGTGATAATTTTATGGATATTGCGGATTTTCCAGTAAATGAGTTGAAGCCAAGTAGTCCCCAATATGCGTGAGGCTGTCCATTCACCGACCGACACCTTTCTGATAAGATTTGGGTCACTTTAAAAAATTCAGACATAAAACCAGAGCTATTTGATCAGCTTTGTGCAAAAAAAAAAAACAAAGAAAATATATACTTGATCTCACAAAAACGTGGAAGGTTTCAGCCGAATTGCGCTAATGCTTAAAGCTGGTACAAATACTTTCCTTCAATAAAAGCTAAAAACAATCGGTTCGATAATTGCTAGAAACGAACGTTTTGAAAATAGGTGGGTTCGTTCTGACATGTTATAAGTTAAAATGTATTCACAATATTGCCTAACTATCTGATCTACTAACTCCTCTGTGTGACAGAATTCCATTTCAGATTACCAATTTTAGACCATAAACGTCCTCAACAATTTTACTAAGAACATGATCTTCAAAATACTATATGGATACGGTGAAATATTTTTGACCTAATATCAGGTTCAATTACACCACTGTGCGGCAAAATTCCGTATCCTTCAGACCACACTCTAAATATTCTCTATAACGTAATCACAAACATCATCTTGAAAAAATATCAGGGGGGCGGTAAACAAATTTAAACCAAAACTAAATGCAACTACCCCACTGTACAACAGCTTAACATATTTCTCGATCCACTTGGAAGCTATTAAGGTCTTCTATTCAAATTTCTGAAACATTATTCTCAAAATACTATATTGAAACTTTTGAATAATTTTGCCATTTATTCAGATCCTTCGACTCCACTGTGTTATTGAATTTCGGCCCATTTTCTGACAACTATAAACGTCTGCCTGTCGGCTTGGTCGAAAGTATACATATCAAAGTACAGCGTTGAAAGTTTACTATTTTTATATTTACAATCAAATTCAATCTCTCCACCATGTGTCAAAATTTAAGATTATTTACTCCGCCATCCGCAGGCACTGTACCGAAAACATTCTCAAAATACTTAACAGAATCATCTTAAACATTATTTGCCAAAGAATTAAGACACATTTCTATGATGACCCCAAGCGCCTTTACTAAGCACGGACAATCTTGACGGAAACAGTCAATTAATTTTGGTCATAATCGGATCAAATTACTCCACTGTGAAGCAGAATATCGAAAGTATTAAACAAAAAACAATATAGATAAATATTTTTTCCGAAACCTGAAAGCAACATATTGATTTTTTTCAACAAAAATAAAAAATGTTTTTGCGTAAACGCGACACCATTGCAGAAACCCTGTTGGAAAAAAAAACGTAACGCGGTGCTCATAAATATGAAATCCAGAAGATTCTGCAATTATTCAATATTTCCTTCCAGTTTGAAGTCACACCCTGGTTCTTATCAATACAAAGAAGGATTGCCTAGAACAAACCCGGATTGTAAAAATAATAGCAGACCAGATATAGGCGATTATTAAAGTGATGTTTGAAAAAGTACATTTCAGCGATGGTGTCGCGTTATGAAATGCAACTGCTTTTAGTTTACCATATATACAGTGGTAAAGTTTCAAAATGTTCAACATCAAGTACATTTAATATGCAAAATATAACACCTGTTTAATAAAATGATCACAAGGCATATTTCCGGAGAAACAGGTCTCATTTGTTGATGAAGTCGGTTCCTCGTGGGTGTCGCGTTACGCTGGAATGTGTCTTCAGAATTTTTTTTCCGACTCGAGACTTTGGTGATTATATATAGTAAACTGTTAAAAATTATGTAATTTAGAGTTGGTGCGTTGAATTTTATACAAAATATGCGAATATTTTGTCAAAAAGAAGTGTCCGGGATTCGAAGCAATTAGTGCCCGGAATTAGAAGCATTTTATTAATATTGTCCGGATTTCGTTTCAAGACACATCTCATGTTTTCGCCATATTTAAACGTTTTTGGCGTAAATAAATCACTATTTTTATTACACCCATGCAATAGAATAAACATTTAACTTCATTGATATACCTCAAAAATAAAGAAATAAATATATTATGAATTATAAAAATGGTGCTTGAAGTTAACCCGGTGCTTAAGGCGAAGTAGGCCATCATTGAAATTTGTACGCACCGTTGATGATTGTTGCTGATTCATCTCACGATTTCGAATCAAAGAAAATTAGTTTGGTTTTACACTGAAACAGCTGAAAAGTATCAGCATACTTGATAAATGTTAGCGTGTACAGTGATACATTTTTCAAGTCAATATAAACTATCAAGACTGAGTTTTATCACTTTGAAATGCTAGCTGAAAACTCATCATTGTTGCCAAAACTAATGACGGGCTACTTAGCCTTAAGTGTCTGGATTTCGAGTCAAAAACGGTTAGCAACAATCATCAACGACGCGTACACATTTCACGGCCTACTTCGCCTTAAACCAATAGATTAAATATTTTGTTACCAAGTGATAAGCAAGTGAATATAACAATTTTTGTTTAACAGTTATCTCAGGATCCTGATTATTTTTAAAAATGGAGCCTGCGGCTAATTTTACTACTAATAACCTTTGCTGAAGACGTCATCTTTCAAAGTTTATTATCCCGAAAGGTGGACAACCATAAGGCAGAAAATACAACCAGACGGAATTTTAAAAAGACCGAAAATATCATAATACCGTGATGCATCAATACCCGGCCACCTAAGCACCGGCAAATACTCAATACCATTTTCAGTAAGCATTATGCGTAAACAGTTAAAGGCTGGTTTGCTACTGACAAGAAAAGGAATCGCCTATCTCGATGCGTGGAAAATTTCTTCTAAGAAATGGCCAAGAAAATCTCATTTTTTCTGATCGCAGTACGCAGTTGAGAAGAAATGTCACTTCAAAGGGGGCTCTTTGTAGAAAATTTCTTGATCCATTCAGTCAAGGAATTTTCTTTACTTTTTCTTGGGGCGAAACATCATACTTAGCTTAAAGTTCTATTCCATAACGGAATAGCCTTATACCTGATCTTGATAGGAGATATTATAACGAAAATCGATGAAATAATGAAGCATATCTTGTCTTTAAATCTGGACCCTTGCAGAAAGTGTTGTCTTTGAATCCGGACACTTGTTAATCAAAATCCGGACATTCAATATTAAATTGATTTATTTACTTAAAATTTAAGAAAATTATGTTAAATTTCAATGACATACCATGTATTATATAACTCAAAGTATTTATGCGACTCACAGTGTTTCAAACAGAAGAATGATGAGTGAAATTTGTACTTGAGTTCCCTGCGCTGCACTTCCTCTGAGTTCAACGGTAGTAACAAAAAAAATCACTCAGTTTTTCTCCATAAATCGTTTTATTCTCATTCATGATGCCTTCTGCAGTTGTTTCACTAGCATTCCTTTAGTATCACTTTTTAAATGTTCCGTTCACTTCAATTTAACAAGGGGAGTTAATGTAATGTCCGGATTTGAGATATTTGGCTAGGATCCCGGACACTCTCCTTTCACACCCCGCGATACACATTAACAGCATATTCTATTTGAGTTGAAATCACTTCACTTATAAAGAAAATAAATCATGTTATTCACGGATAAATATCGACGTGCGTTTGTCAACACTTGTACCGAATAAACTTGCGCTGCCAAGCAATGACGTCCAACCGGAGCAGCGTAACATATTTTCATTTTATCAATTATTTGGCAATGTTAACTAGATGAAAACAAACAGTAAAATGACCAGTAGTATCATAAATAGTTGATATGATTAAAAACTGGCAGAATAACATTTAATTCTCCTTTAATTAATGAATATTGTTAGAGTGTCTGGAAACTGGTACCGTCCGGATTTGATTCATCACGGTACTGAAAGGCGGGGAATAACCAGGGCCAAAAATACCATAATAAAGGGGATACGGAATCAAATGCGACAAACACAAATATTTGGCGAAATTCGCACGTTCAATCAATAATTTTTGACACTTTCAGGGAGTAAATAAAACGTTTAAATATTCATAATTTCCCATGTTTGTTTTATTCAATTTCAAATACATATCCAAATGCACGAACTTTACTCTTCACATTACTGAAACTATCCGGTAAAATATACAGTGCTCCGGCAATTCCAGGGTCAGCTAGCTACTGGGTAATCAAGGGCTTTTCGCGATACAAAAACTAACTAAAGGAACTTTTACGTTACTGATTATTTTATTATTAAAGTCCCTAATCGTGGCGTGTGCATGTTGTTCTGTGTTTCAATTTAGTTTTAATTTGTTGAGTGATTCCAAGCAACAGCACCAAAATTTGGTAAATTTTTTAATTCATTTTTTTCTATTGAGCTGAAACTTTGCAGAGTTTTCCAGTTCCATCTAAATCGTCATTTTCCGATATCAAATCTTCAAGTTGAGTCACGACTAACTTTTCAAAAGGGTGTATGTGAAAATGGTTCAAAAATATTAAAAAAGATGCACAGCAAAAACGGTTCGTTCGATTGTTAGACAACTAAAGAAACAAAGTTAGACAACTAAATAAAGATTCCAAAAAAAAATACACACAGTAAAAAAAATTTTTTTTTTGCATTAAAATACATAATTTTTGACACAAAAACTCACATATCTCAAAACCCTATCCAACGTAATTTTTTGAGGGAAAACGGTCCATTATATTAGCTATCTACCATAAAAATTTGGTGATGGTAAACCAATAAACAAAAAAAGTTATGACATTTCAAACATGTCACAATTTTCACATTTAGTAGAAAAAAAAATTTTTTTCGGTGTAAATTATTACGGGAACCGCAGTTTGTTGCTGATTTTATTGTTAAGGGCCTTGCGTGAATTAAACAAGTCGTTTTCATGTATTCATTAGTATTATGTATATTATATGTATAAATATTATGTATATGTATAAATATTATATGTATATGTATATATGTATAAATTAAAATGAATTAACAGATTACACGAAAATAATTTTTTTTTACCAGGATATTTTTTTTTAGAGTATGATCGATGAGTTTCTAAATGTTATATATAAACTTTAAAAGTTTTGGATTTGGGTATGCGTTATGAGATCATGAAAACATTTTATTAATACTTATTTATCTATTTATTGTTATTCAATTTTTTTACAATATCGAACACTTTTGCATCATTATCAGTACAGTTCGAGTATAGTTTTGCTTTAATTTTATTTTATGACAATGGAATGAAACAGTGAAATTTTTGGGTTCCTTGGATCGGTTTCGCGTTATTATATTGCTCGCTGAGCTCTGATGCCGTTAATTCGTACTCTTCAGTAGTAGTAAAACAAAATGATAATTTTGTTAAATCTTCTTCTTTTCTGCGATTCGCCCAATCAAATAGTTCTTTTGCAGTTTTAATTGGATGCTCACGTTCTTTGGCTAAACTTGCTCTTGTGGCCATGCGCTTTATGGTTCCTCCAATAGCATCACAAGGACCTTTGCCATGTGACGTAGCAAAGAAATGCCATTCTGCATCAATTCCGTACTTTGATTTAAATTGACATAGGCTCGACAAATTCTTACGGTTTTTGTACTGCGATGCTGCTCCATCAGACATAAAATATATCTTTCTGATTTCTTTATCCTTATCAACGCGTAAAAAGTTAATCATTTTGGCAATGAACAAATTTACAGATACTGAGTCGTGTCTTAAATCTTCGGAAATTACAATAAAACTAAAATGTTCAATTTGCGTACTTCCATTGAAATAAATAACGAATGGATTAATTGTAGCTTGTTGTACGTTCCAGTGATGGGACTGCACTTCATCTTGCAATACAAAGCTATAGTTTTCAGAAAAATCACAAATGACTAAAAATTCACCATCTTGTAATGTATTTTTCGTATTTTTTAAAAAGCGGGATTGCTCTGTTTTAATAAAGTCGTGAGGAATTAAACTTTTTAATTTCAAGCAAAAAAATGACACAAACTCATCTACAGGTTTTACAATAGTTTCTAGGTCACACCTATCCGTGGTCACCCATTGCTCAAATGATAACTGATCAATATAATTTTCTTCAAACTCAGCGAATAAAGTATTTTCCAATGATGAAGAATCTGGACAATCCGAACAAGATCGTAGATAGCAATTTGATGTTGTATTTTCACACAAAAGACTACCAGTTAACATTTTAATATCCTTTGATAAATTGATTCTTTTCAAACTATTTAAGATTAGGTTAATATTTTCGTGTGTTGTGCACACACAAACATTATGTGTTCCTGAATTGGATAGAAGCTTGCATTGCCTTGGACGAAGGCTTGCAAATTGTGACCGTTCATTTCGGGTCACAATAAAATACTTGGTGAGAAAGCAAGTTAGAGGTTTAGCAACAATATGATGTTATATATGTTTTGTGCTGTCTTAAAAATTTAAATGTCTGAATGTGGAATAAATGTCTGTCTCCGCTTCAATTAGTGTTTGAGTGACGTTTATTTTGTATTTAGTAGTCTCTTGGTTGATGTCTTTCAGAAAAATAGTTATTTTGTTTGTTACCTTACTCCGATCGTAATTTAGATTTATTTATTTATTTTATTTATTTATTTATTTATTTATTTATTTATTTATTTATTTATTCAGTCATTTATTAGATTATTTACATTATTATTTACACAGATTATTTATTTACTCAGATTGTTTATTTACACGAACATATTTATTTATGAATTCAGAATATTTATTTACATTCATCTTTTCAAACCCAATATATATTTGATTATTAAATTATGCGAAAACAAGTAGCAGGGAATTTGAATTTTGTTAAGGCAAAGCATGCAGCCACTTTTGTCGGAGTAAGTGTGTAATTTAGTATAGGATATCAACCAAGCCCCTTTTAGAGTGTAAGCTTTTGCCGATCAACTGTCATCGTTCGTCCTTCTTCGTGTCCACGTATGTCATCGTCATCATGATCGTCGAGACCTTGACAATGAAATCGAACATCATCATGGACTATAAATAGCGCACTCGAAATAGGGTGCGCTCTCTTATTTTTTTACAAAGTCCGGAGGAGTGAAGACAGTGACGGTTCGCGGTTTAGTTCACAAATTAAACTAACCGTAGTTGTTCCGCGTGAGAGTCAGTGGATAAAATTTAGAACTCACGAAAAAAAGGTGTTAAATAAATCAGCTAAAATACCACAACATTAAAAAATACCTTAAAGCTAAATTAGTGCGGATCAATAGTGAAAATCACCACGAACGGTTGAGGAATGTGCACCTGTTAGAAACGTTAATCCCAACCGCGTTAAAATCACGTTGATCAGTAACGTACAACAACAAAAAAATCAAGCGAGCAAGTGGTGAAAGACAATGGACAATGAATGTTAACTGCAGGAAACAATAGTGGTCGAGCGGACAGGAATAGTGAAAGTGGTATTACGTAAAGACTGATACTGTCCTGCTCAAAATGGTGCAAGCTCGCTTGATAAAGACCACATAGTAAAGTGCGCGCGCGATTGGTACCACTCCCCGGACTCGGAACTGTGGCCTCCGTTACATTGGCCAAACCGTCAGTGAAGTGAAAATTCCCTTGTCAAGTGTGGGAACAGAAGCAAGAAGAATTGAAACAGAAGAAGATCAAGAATAAGTAGAAGAAAGAAGCAGACGATCCAGCGAGGAGAAGAGTACCCCCCCCAACGAGGTTCCAGCATGTCGACCATCGCATCAAACGGCCGCAACGGTGAGCTCCCAAACTTGTAAAAAATGTAAATAAAACGAAATTAGCGCACGAAAATTACATAACATTAGCTTTTTTTAAAATAAAATGTATGGCCTGCTAAACCCTAACTTTTGTTCTTAGTTTACTCCATTTAGAGAAAATCTTGTTTCCGCCATTTTGTTATTGTATTGTCCGCTTTGTCACCAAGTATAATAGGTAAGATTGTCCGGGAGAAAATTATTGTGAACGACCCTGAAAAAGTGTGTTGATAACCCCTGCCCTATAGGTTGTCCCATTACAGGGGTTCCCAACACGCTTTTTAGATAGTATCAATTGGCGCCCAACGTAAAAGTTTAAATTAAAAAAAAAAGTGTTTTACTTCACGGCCTGAAGTAAAACCCTTTTTTAATCGGTCTCCCGGAGAATTTCAATTAATTAAATTAATTTCAATTATCGCGAGGTCGTTGAGTGGAAATAGTGGAACCTTATTAATTATTGTGAAAATTTTGGAAAAAGCAAATTGCGGATTGTTGCGAGTGATGATAAACCACTACATAAATGCCATTCATTTCAGATGTTGAATTGAATTACAAATCTGAAATTCGAACTACTTTATTATTTTCGAGCTCAAACTGAAACTTCGTCAATTTCAAATGTTCGATGTTGCATGTATTCAATTAGCAATGGATGCTTATTTTTCTTATTTCTTGTGAACAATTGTGAAAGATTTATTTTTTTGAATTAAATTATTCAAGGAAACTGTGATAGCTTTATTTATTTATTTTCTTTTATGTTTCCTGTGATATATTTATTCAGATGCAATTTATTTATTTATTTATTGTAGTGTTTAATTATTTATTTATTACAGTGTGCTATTTGGCATATTCATAATTTATTTATTAAGAGATTTATTTATTTGTATTGTCTCTTAATGTA
This sequence comes from Aedes aegypti, assembly GCF_002204515.2. Lineage (NCBI taxonomy): Eukaryota > Metazoa > Arthropoda > Insecta > Diptera > Culicidae > Aedes > Aedes aegypti. The sequence continues at coordinate 12,077 of NW_018734676.1, forward strand.
TTTATTTATTAGATAGATTTATTTACAATATTTATTTACTTATTAAGAGATTTATTTACTTGTATTGTCTCTTAATGTATGTATTTATTAGATAGATTTATTTACAATATTTATTTACTTATTAAGAGATTTATTTACTTGTATTGTCTCTTAGTGTATTTATGTATTAGATAGATTTATTTACAATATTTATTTACTTATTAAGAGATTTATTTACTTGTATTGTCTCTTAATGTGTTTATTTATTAGATAGATTTATTTACAATATTTATTTACTTATTTATCTGAGATTTATTTACATATTTTGTAAATATTTATTGTAAAATTCCTTTTCTTATTTAAATAAAAAGCTAAAATGGCTTTAGCTCGTCCAACATTCGATCAAGCTAGTGAGCTCATTATCAAATGGTATTATGGCATGAGAGTAGATTTTCTCGAAGTCGATGAATTAGATTGGGAGCTGGAATCGCGATCAATAGTGATAGATGCGAATTTGAGTTTATCCCAGAAAAGAAAATGGCTACGCGATAGTCTTAAAAACGAGAAACAGTGTTCTGCTAATAGTTTGAAGGGTATTTTGAAAGGCGATGTGAAACACGAAATTCAAACATCTTTGCAAAAACTTTCCGAATTCAAGGCTAAGTGGGATTTAATAAATAGCGAGGATGAAAGGAAACTTTACAGTGCTCGTCTACTACATTTAGGGGCTTGTATTATAGTGATTTTAACTTCGGCCAAAGATTCACCTAATCCCCATAGCAATTTGCAAAACGTGTTGGTAGATATAGTAGGTATTTTGGAACCAGAGCTGAACAAGTCACCCCTAAATGAATCCTTGACTGCAAACCCAGAAAATAATGAGCCAGGAACAAGCCAAGCAAATGTCAATCATGAACGGGTAGAGTTGGATGTCACACCGCCGCCTAGAATGACTGTTTTAAGTCAGGACGACCTCGATTGGATTCATTCTCTGCAAAACAGAATAATGGATTTAGAATTTGAGTTGCAACGCAGGAAAGGAAAAGATGTGGGCACTCAAACTTCTGATGAAATCGTTCCGCCCCAGGAACCACCCCGACTAAATTACTTTAATCCGAACCATAACTTCAATACCTTTCCTTGGTCCCACTCCCAACCTCAAAATCCTCTCCCATCACAAAATCCATTCAAACAATCCCAGGGAACAGGTTCCTTAGAAAACCGATTCAGTAGCATTCATAGTAACCCTAATTTGAATACGACTTTCCCTATTACTTCTAATAATCCACATTTTAGCAGACCAGTAGTAGATCCATTCTCTCAACATCCAACCGTACCAACACCACCCATCCAACAATCTGTTCCAAATCAAATGCCTTATCAATCCTTTGCAAATCCTTACCCTTATAATCAATATGCAGCGCCTTATCAAACTCGCCATACTCTGCCTGTTTCCAAGTGGAATATCGCAAAGTACAGCGGAGATGATCAAGGTCTGAAACTGAATGAGTTCCTGGAGCATGTTCAGGCATTATCTCAAGCGGAGCATGTTTCGGATAGAGAGTTATTTGAGTCGGCGGTGCATTTGTTCTCTGGATCGGCGTTGAAGTGGTACATGTCACAACGTTCGACTGGCAGGTTAATGAATTGGCAGCACCTTGTCTTCGAACTCCGTAGAACGTACATGCACCCCGATTTAGACGCCCTGATAAAGATGAAAATCTACCAGAGGCGTCAACAAAAGTATGAGTCGTTTCACGAGTTCTTCTTCGAGATGGAGAAGTTGTTTCGTACCATGAGTACCCAGATCCCAGATCTGGAGAAAATGCAAATTCTCCAACAAAACATGCGTCTTGATTACAAGCGCCAAATGACTTTCCTCCCGATAGCTGATTTGGAAACACTAGTAGCGGCTGGCCAAAAACTCGACGCTTTGAATTTTTCCGCCTACAACAAGGTCTTTGGAACGGATAAAACGGTCCAAGCGATTAGTAGCAAAGAACCAACGGCGAAGAAAAAACAGAAAAATCCCAGTGGCCAGTCTGATGCTCACGAATCTAGTCAAACAGCTAGCGTAGGGTCGTCTCCGCAGTACCATCCAAATCGAAATATCCGAACTTCACCAAATCCCCCACAAAATGCGAACAACAAACAAATCCCTCCTAACAATCAACGTTCAGATTCTCGTTCAGAGCCTTCAAATGCGCAGGAACGGACTTCGTCGAATGATCCGTTGTACAATTCGTCTGCAGCAGGACCATCTGGCAGTCAATCTCGTCCAGCGCTTACCCTAGAAGAGGTGGTTAATAATCACACTCCTCCCCCTAACAACACCTGTTACAACTGTGGGAGATTTGGGCATCACACTGTTATGTGTAGACAGCCCCGTGGAACATTCTGTAGCACGTGTGGATTACACGGTTTTCCCACTGATTTCTGCCCTTTTTGTATAAAAAACGGGAAACATGCGAACGAAAATCGCCGTCCGCAAAACCATCAAGCGTAAACTCAACTACTTCTAGTTCTCAACGAACTCCACCACCCTTTTGGGAGTTCGTTCCATCCAATCTATACGCAGATTCATCTGAAGTGTACCATATTACCTATCCTTATGAAAATGACAATCGCCCATATTTACCAGTCAAAATTTATGGCTTTCCCATTCACGCTCTGCTAGATAGTGGGAGTAATCACACAATAATCAGTGCGAAAATCTACTCAAAACTGAATTCCACGCGTCTACATCAACCTCCACGAAGTATTTCACTAGAATCGTCAAATGAATCCGTCTTAACAGAAGAGCAGATTATGCTGATTGAGGAGGTTAAAACGAAATTTCTTCCAGCTCGAGAGGGTAGTCTCACACTAACCCCTTTAGCCGAAACACAAGATTGTTCTGAAAGAGGAGTGGAGGAATCAGCCACCTGTCCGGCAGTTTCCGTATTGTATGTCGCCAAAAACGCAAGAAATGGTTGCCATAGAACTCCAAAGGCTGCTGGACTTGGGGATAATCGAGAGAAGTAGCTCGGATTGGTCCTTGAACTGCGTTCCAGTAATTAAACCAAATAAGGTGAGGTTGTGCTTAGACGCGCGCAAAATCAATGAGCGAACTGTGCGTGATGCTTACCCTTTGCCTCACCCTGGACGTATCTTAGGTCAACTTCCGAAAGCTCAATTTCTCTCCACAATCGACCTTTCAGAGGCTTTCTTGCAAGTCCCTCTAGATCCACAATCGAGGAAGTATACAGCGTTCAGTGTGCAGGGCAAAGGGTTGTTCCAGTACACCAGGATGCCTTTCGGCCTCATAAACAGTCCTGCCACACTGGCTCGGCTGATGGATTCTGTTTTAGGTCATGGTGTACTGGAACCGTACGTTTTTGTATACCTCGACGATATCGTCGTGGTGACAGAAACGTTCGAGCATCATGTGCAGCTCCTCACTGAAATTGCGCGTCGTCTAAGCCAAGCAAACCTAAGCATCAATCTGGAGAAGTCCCGCTTCGTAGTCTCTGAGGTCCCATTCCTAGGATATCTGTTGAGCACAAACGGTCTGCGGACAAATCCCGATAAAATACGCCCAATCGTAGAATACGAGCGGCCAACAACAATAACGAAACTCCGGAGATTCCTAGGAATGGTGAACTATTACCGGAGATTCATAGCAGACTTTAGCGGAGTGACTGCTCCGTTGAGCGATCTCCTAAAAACCCAATCCAAGATGATCCACTGGAATGATTCTGCAGAAGAATCCTTCTGTAGGATCAAAGAGCTTTTAATCTCTTCTCCCATACTGGGAAGCCCTGACTTTACGAGGGAATTTCAAAATTCAAACCGATGCAAGTGACGTCGCTGTAGCGGGAATCTTGACGCAGCAGCATGAGGAAGGAGAGCGAGTGATAGCGTACTACTCGCACAAACTCACCACGCCTCAGAAAAACTATCACGCTGCCAGAGAAGGAAGCGCTGGCTGCAATTCTGGCCATTGACGCCTTCCGGGGGTATATAGAAGGTTACCATTTCACTCTGGTTACTGACTCTTCTGCGCTGACTCATATCTTGAAGACCAAGTGGAAAGTAGGATCTAGATGCAGTCGATGGTCATTAAATTTGCAAAATTCGATATGACCGTGGTCCATCGAAAGGGCAAAGATAGTGTTGTCGCCGATCCAGGAGTGTGGTAGCTGCCGTAGACTCCTCAGATTCCTGGTATTCCACTATGGTCAGCAAGGTATTGAGTCAGCCAGATGAGTACGTAGACTTCAGGGTGGAAAATGATCGTCTTTTCAAATTCATTTCCACGTCTGATATCCCAGGGGATTCGCGGTTTGAATGGAAAGCAGTCCCTCTAAAATCAGAGATCGCCGGTATTCTCCATGAATGCCATGATTCCTGCCTTCATCCTGGCTACGAGAGGACGCTTTCGCGAATTCGACAGCGGTACTACTGGCCGAATCTGGGGGCCCAGATAGCCGTAGCGGTAAACGCGCAGCTATTCAGCATGACCAAGCTGAGGGTCGTGGGTTCGAATCCCACCGGTCGAGGATCTTTTCGGGTTGGAAATTTTCTCGACTTCCCAGGGCATAGAGTATCTTCGTACCTGCCACACGATATACACATGCAAAAATGGTCATTGGCATAGTTAAGCTCTCAGCTAATAACTGTGGAAGTGCTCATAAGAACACTAAGCTGAGGAGCAGGCTCTGTCCCAGTGGGGACGTAACGCCAGAAAAAGAAGAAAGAAGAAGAACTACTGGCCGAAAATGGCTGGAGAAATCCGACACTACGTTCAGCAATGTACTACGTGTAAGGAAGTCAAGCCAGCCTCGCGACCAGTAGTTTCCTGAAATGGGCAATATGAGAATCGCCACTCGTCCATGGCAAATTATTTCTGCCGACTACGTGGGACCACTTCCGCGTAGTCGTAGAGGAAACCAATTCCTACTGGTTGTAGCTGACTACTTTTCCAAGTGGTTTTACTTCAACCAGTACGAAGCATAAGCAGTTCGAGTCTCTGTTCCATCCTTAAAGAGCAATGGTTCCTCCGAAACTCAGCACCCGAAGTGATCATCACCGATAACGGTAGTTGTTTCACGTCAAAAGACTTCAAAAGAACTGCTGAACCAGTTTCAGACAGCACATTGGCTCAATTCTAGATACCATTCCCAGGCCAATCCTGTGGAAAGGGTCAACCGTACGATCAATGCTGCCATTCGAACTTACGTAAAGGAGGACCAAAGGCTCTGGGACACTCGAACTGCAGAGATAGAAGTGCTTCTCAATACAAGCCTGCATGCCTCAACCGGTTTCACACCGTATTTTTATAACTCACGGGCATGAGCTATCAGAATCAGGAGCGGATCACAAACTAGCACGTCACGAAGAAAATTTAACAGCCGAAGAGCAAAAGGAGCGAAGAAAGAAAATGTTCACTCGAATATACGAAATAGTTAGCCAGAACCTTGAAAAGGCTCATCAAACATCCCGCGAACACTACAACTTGCGTCATCGCCGATTCTCAAAATCATTTGTTGAGGGTCAACTTGTATATCGAAAAAACATGAAGCTTTCCAATGCAGCCGAAAACTACAACGCAAAATACGGCCCACAGTTTCTTCCTTGTCGTGTCAAAGCGAAAATTGGTTCGTCATCATATGAGCTGGAGGATATGAGTGGGAAGAACCTCGGTGTTTGGCCAGCTGCACATCTTAAACCAGGGTAAACAACCATAGCCATTCACAGTTTCACCACCAATAGAATCTTTCGGTGCTTCGCTAGTAAAATCGCTTCATTTATGTTGAGTCGCTTTATTTATCACTTTGTAATAGTCATTTCCAGTACATAAACAATTCCCATTTGTATGATTGTCTCCCGTCTGTCGTCCAGCAAATCATCCAAAACCCGCTAGCCTGTGAATTGTCCTTCGTATTTCCGCCTAGAACACCTGAAATTATAATGAAACAACAAAATTATTAGTAATATACTTACCCAAAATAGTTGCAAACCAAGCAGAATTACTGTCTCGTTATCAGCTTCTTGTTTATTTTGTGCCGTCATCGTAGTCGTTGAGTTCATTGACAGTTATAAAAAAAAACAAAACAACTACCTACTAGGGGTGTGCGAAATTAAAGCACGCAGCCACATCCATGTCGGAGTTCCGAATGGATACACGGAAATTAGAATAGCACCATTCAACGGGATTTCTAATTTTTCTCTTGCAAAAGCAAGCGAGTTCAATGAAATAACGAAATGAGTGGATGTTATTCAATTAATTTTAACTAAAAGTCATAGTCACTCTGTCCTAGGAGAGTGATAATATGACGAAATTAGTTATAGGGCGCCCTACCATTAATGAACTTTAGCTCGTAGATCTAGCATTGATAAGAATAATGTTCGTGTAAATTGGAGTGAATGAATGTGAGTGTGAATGATTTGGGGGTTTATGAGTGAGTTAGAATGATTGAAAAAGGTTGAATGTGGTAGTATAATAAGTGTTCTGTTGTCCAAGGCGAATCTTGTGACAGTTGTAGTTGAAAGAGACGATGCAGAAAGTTTGGTCTCTAAGATGATAATTTAAAATCAACCACAAAACGGTTGAGGGGAGAATTTCTAACCTGTAATTGAACTCAACAACTGAAATGATGGCCTATACATGTAGTTTATTCTGACGCACCATGAACAATCTAACATACGTAAACTCCACGATCCTAGCAATGAAAAATATGGCAATCCACTATCCCACCAACTTTGACCGTTCCCTGGAAACTGCCTCGAAACTGAAGGTGGACAGGCTCACTCCACTAGATTCTTACAATTCGTTGGAAAGAGTTCCTCTGGTTACTACGAAAAATCATCCAACGAATTGTAACGGAAACTGGTGGAGCAGTAGTCGCATCTGATGGACAGGCTCACTCCATTAGATTCTTACAATTAGTTGGAAAGAGCTCCTCTGGTTTCCATGAAAATCATTCAACGAATTGTAACAGGAACTAATGGAGCAGTAGTCGCATCGAAGGTTGGCAGCCCAGGTTTGAGAAAAAAAAACACTTTTGTTTTTTTTACCCCGACTCCGGGAAGATTGTGACCGTTCATTTCGGGTCACAATAAAATACCTTGTGAGAAAGCAAGTTAGAGGTTTAGCAACAATATGATGTAATATATGTTTTGTGCTGTCTTAAAAAATTTAAATGTCTAAATGTGAAATAAATGTCTGTCTCCGCTTCAATTAGTGTTTGAGTGACGTTTATTTTGTATTTAGTAGTCTCTTGGTTGATGTCTTTCAGAAAAATAGTTATTTTGTTTGTTACCTTACTCCGATCGTAATTTAGATTTATTTATTTATTTATTTATTTATTTATTTGTTTATTTATTTATTTATTTATTTATTCAGTCATTTATTAGATTATTTTACATTATTATTTACACAGATTATTTATTTACTCAGATTGTTTATTTACACGAACATATTTATTTATTAATTCAGAATATTTATTTACATTCCATCTTTTCAAACCCAATATATATTTGATTATTAAATTATGCGGAAACAAGTAGCAGGGAATTTGAATTTTGTTAAGGCAAAGCATGCAGCCACTTTTGTCGGAGTAAGTGTGTAATTTAGTATAGGATATCAACCAAGCCCCTTTTAGAGTGTAAGCTTTTGCCGATCAACTGTCATCGTTCGTCCTTCTTCGTGTCCACGTATGTCATCGTCATCATGATCGTCGAGACCTTGACAATGAAATCGAACATCATCATGGACTATAAATAGCGCACTCGAAATAGGGTGCGCTCTCTTATTTTTTTACAAAGTCCGGAGGAGTGAAGACAGTGACGGTTCGCGGTTTAGTTCACAAATTAAACTAACCGTAGTTGTTCCGCGTGAGAGTCAGTGGATAAAATTTAGAACTCACGAAAAAAGGTGTTAAATAAATCAGCTAAAATACCACAACATTAAAAAATACCTTAAAGCTAAATTAGTGCGGATCAATAGTGAAAATCACCACGAACGGTTGAGGAATGTGCACCTGTTAGAAACGTTAATCCCAACCGCGTTAAAATCACGTTGATCAGTAACGTACAACAACAAAAAATCAAGCGAGCAAGTGGTGAAAGACAATGGACAATGAATGTTAACTGCAGGAAACAATAGTGGTCGAGCGGACAGGAATAGTGAAAGTGGTATTACGTAAAGACTAATACTGTCCTGCTCAAAATGGTGCAAGCTCGCTTGATAAAGACCACATAGTAAAGTGCGCGCGCGATTGGTACCACTCCCCGGACTCGGAACTGTGGCCTCCGTTACATTGGCCAAACCGTCAGTGAAGTGAAAATTCCCTTGTCAAGTGTGGGAACAGAAGCAAGAAGAATTGAAACAGAAGAGATCAAGAATAAGTAGAAGAAAGAAGCAGACGATCCAGCGAGGAGAAGAGTACCCCCCCCCAACGAGGTTCCAGCATGTCGACCATCGCATCAAACGGCCGCAACGGTGAGCTCCCAAACTTGTAAAAAATGTAAATAAAACGAAATTAGCGCACGAAAATTACATAACATTAGCTTTTTTTAAAATAAAATGTATGGCCTGCTAAACCCTAACTTTTGTTCTTAGTTTACTCCATTTAGAGAAAATCTTGTTTCCGCCATTTTGTTATTGTATTGTCCGCTTTGTCACCAAGTATAATAGGTAAGATTGTCCGGGAGAAAATTATTGTGAACGACCCTGAAAAGTGTGTTGATAACCCCTGCCCTATAGGTTGTCCCATTACAGGGGTTCCCAACACGCTTTTAGATAGTATCAAAATGAGGAAAAACCTACCTTAATATTTTCGTTAATTTCCTTGAAGCGTGTATACGCTTCTTTCAAAGTAGTCATCATTAATCGTTTTTGGATTGCTTGACGCTTTCCATCTTTTTTTACAGATACCGTAAAACGGGGTAACTTTGATAATGCGGGTAACTTTGATAGTGCGAGACCCCAACATACTAAACGAAATAACGAAGTTTCTGTTATCAGTTAAGAAAACGAATGCAAAAGTAAAGAGTATTAATATGACACTTCATGTCAAACTATTTTCGTTGGAATCAATGCATTTGAGGATTTTATACAAATATTAAAAATTTACAGATTTTAGCATTTTTGCAACGCCTACAACAATCTGTTCTACGATCACTATTGATGAAGTCATAATGAGTTGTCACTTATCCTTGACAGCCTAGTTATAGTAGAACATGAATTGGTCTCAAATCTCTTAGCGAAAACATTTTTGCAAACTGGACCATTTTTGTAATCTAGTCAAAAATTCCATATAGCGTTAAACGCCTAGAGGTATGCAATGCCCTATAAATGTTCCGTAATTCATTCAATTTTGTTCGATTTATACTCCATTATCAAAGTTACCCCAAAACAGAAAACCGACTTTCGATTATATGAAAAATTATGAATCCATTCAAAAAATCTTTTGGCAATCTATCAAGTGCAATCGATAGCTAGGATGTCAGTACTAGTTTTAATAATATAATTGTAATTCTTTGAAACAGCATGCATATATATTGAAGTTTTCTTCGAAAAAAACTATCAAAGTTACCCCGTTTTACGGTACATAATCTTTTTGGCCAGGCATAGCTCTACTTACTTCATCGTCTTCAAAATATTGATTTTTTTTTCTTTTGTCTCATCTATTAATGAAGTACTCGACCTAGCATTTTTGGTTGCAAGACAGTTATTTTTGAATTGTTTTGCCTCTTTTGCTGTATTTCTATTGGTTTTGAACTCATCAATGGCGTCTTGAATAGACCACGAGCTTGGCAGCATCGACAAAATCAATAATTTTTCTTTCCTTGTCGTGGCTAGATTTGAGAACTTTCCTTCATATTCATAATTACCTCATCGTAGTCTGTATTTTCCACATCCTCAGGTCCTAATTTGAAGAGGTTTCTTCGTACAGCTTTCGTTGATTTCACGGTATTTTTTCTCGGGATAATTGACGTAACCCATCTTCGTTCATTTAATCGGAGTCACTTTTATTCCAGCTATCCTTCGTTGAAGCGTTCGATGTTGACCTTTTGGATGCACTCATCTTCTGATTGATTTGTTGAAACAGATGTCGCTGAAGGTACCGTGGCAAGACTATCTGCACTTGGTACTTCTGGTAACTCCTCAGTTGTTGTCGGTGCATCTAGTAATTCCTCAGTTGTTGTTGTTTTCGAACTTCCTGCAACCTGATCCACCGATGATGTACAGATTTCCCGTTTGTCAACGTTTAAACGGCAGGACGTACAAATGCGTAAATTTGTATTCAATGTAGACATTGGAGCATAACCAGCCGCTTTCAGTTTATCTATGGTGCTTTCGATGAGATTTCGTAGCTCTTTCGAACACTATTTTTCTGCAAACGGCCTGCAACAGTGAGAAAGCGACTACTCATGTTGCTCGTTAGATTTTAATAAACAAAATCACTTTTAAGTTTTTACTGACTAGTTTGGTGTCGTTTGCTTGACTGAAGAAAAATTTTACAATTAAATCTTTTATAACATAGTGGTAGTATATTTTTAGCTTTTTCGTGAGTATGTTCATGGTATGTACCTATCATGTTTTTGATGTTGTTGAAGTTACTCGCTTTCTCCCAAATATGATTAACAAAGTCTATTCTCTACCAAGGCGGGTCTATACCAGGTGTAATCAGATTTTAACTTTGTGGAGAAAACCAGCGCCGAGAAACCGACCTGCTTTACGTATACTAGATCACCTGGGTATAGACCCGCCTTGTTCTCTACGAGGTAAATTTTTTGCAGGTAAACTAGTCGTATACCTGTATAGAAACTTTTTTTTGTAGCTTTTGTCTTCAATATTAGATTTCTTATAGGTTTCTTTTATCAAAAGGTTTCAACCTATTGAGAGAATTTTTCTTCAGTTACGTACAATAAAAAATATGACACTATCAAGACTTTAGATCACAACACTGGATCGCGTCTAACTTTCTAATAGATGCTATAATAGTTATGAATAATTAAATAAAAATCATGAAAACACTTGTTAACCTCATGTGTTACCCTTAACAAAAAATTCAGCAACAAACTGCGGTCCTAAAAAAAATTAACAATGAAAAAAAAATTTCCACTAAGTGTCAAATTTGTGAAATATTGAATGTCAAAACTTTTTTGTTTATTGGCTTACCATCACCAAATTTTTATGGTAATAGCTAATATAACCGTTTCCTCAAAAAATTACGTTGGTATTCCGATAGGGTTTTGAGATATTTGAGTTTTTGTGACAAAATGATGTTTCCAATGCAAAAAAAAATTTTTTACTGTGTGTATTTTTTTTTGGAATCTTTATTTAGTTGTCTAACTTTGTTTCTTTGTTGTCTAACAATCGAACGAACCGTTTTTGCTGTGCAGCTTTTTGAATATTTTTGACCATTTCACATACCCTTTTGAAAAGTTAGTCGTGACTCAACTTGAAGATTTGATATCGGAAAATGACGATTTAGATAGAACTGAAAAACTGTGCAAAGTTTCAGATATTTTTGAAATGGTCGATCAGAATCGACTTGCATGCCTCCGTGGAATCCCTCTGTTAAGTGTAACATATTTTCTATTGTTGGTACCGGTACATATCGCTGCCGTCTGCTTGTCTGTTGGTTGTTAGGGCTAATGACCCGAGATATTGGTCCTCTGTAGAGGGATGGTCCTTAACTTTTAGGCCCGGAAGTGTAATGGCTTCCTAAGCCGTGTGCTGACGGGAACAATGAACATGTACAATAACAAGAGGTCCTAAAGGATACAGCAATATACACAACTTTCACGAGTACAGTGCATGATAAATTTTATTACCTGAGCGATTTGCTCTCCCTCGCATGCACTTAGCTCCTGCTGAAGGAAAAAAGGGGGGGGGTGTTAACTGTTTCGCTGCACTCACTAAATACTTGTTCACAGCACATGGATGCCTGATACTAAAGATGCGAATTCGGGCAATAGCCGTTCTTCTAAAGACATCCCACTTCTATCATAATTCATCTTTTTACATGCCATCTAGCTCCATATGTGTCATCGTTCCGCCATGCTTAACCATTTGTATTGGATGAAAACATTTACAGCATTACTTCTTCTTCTTCTTCTTGGTATTGACTTGGTAGTGAGGACTGGGACAGAGCCTGCTTCTCAGCTTGTGTGTTTTATCTGCACTTCCACGGTTATTAACTGAGAGCTTTCTTTGCCAAAGTTGCCATTTTTGCATTCGCATATCGTATGGCAGGTACGATTATACTCTATGTCCAGGGAGTCAAGGAAATGTCCATTACGAAAAGATCCTGGCGACCGGGAATCGAACCCAGACACATTCAGCATAGCTTTGCTTTGTAGCCCCTCTCGAAATTCATGTGATGCATAAATGTTTGATCAGATATTATACGTAGGATTATATCATTCGTGTTACCTCACTTATCCGCTGAACATTTTCTGTTATGCCCACTGTGGGAAGGTGATCGAAAGGCGGAAGTAGCACTACGATGATCACGTGAAGGTTAAAACATTGCTTTGCTATGTTAAAACGATATTAACTCTTTTAAAATGATGTTCGCTTCAAATACGGTCGGAACAAGAAAGGTGGAACCAGCAAGCTAGTTGTATGGACATTTAACCAGGACCTTGAGATCTTTGGTCTCAATCGAGGATTTGAACAGGCGGCCTTGGTTCAAAGTTAATCAGCAGAGTATTATTATAATATAATTGATGAAGAACCAAATAAATGCATAAATGAACATAAGTATGAGGTAAAGAATGTCGAAACGTAGCTTCAAATTCACTTACATTTCATTTATTTTAATTTACGTTAAAAATAAGAAGGTGTTTGTATATTTTACACTAAAGGATGTGAACTTCATTATATTTTAAAATCGCAGCCTCCACAACATTGTGACTGACAAGCTTTTCATTAGGTACATCCCGATTTACATATGCTCTTAACTCTCATGTACCCGAACCGGATGTTTCCAGCAGTAGCGCTCTAATTCAATCAAATTAGTATCCCTCGTAAAACAACACACAATCCCATCGGAAAATGTTTTCACTGTCATCCGTAGAACCCTCCTCTCGAGTCATTCCGGTTCCATAGATTACCAGTCGGTAATGGTCACATTCATCACATCCGGAGGATCTGCGTCCACAAAATCGTGCGCTGTTATGACCCGTTGCTACCCGTCCATATTTCATTGAAGTCGACGGTGGCCGTGGGGATGTTATTGCGAAGAGCTGCTGCTGCCCAAGCGGCATGATGCGAACCATCTTGTTCGGAAAACGGAAAGGCTAATATTTTGCCATATCGGAATCGCCATTGCCCATTTTCCTCTCAGAAGGTGCCGGGGAATTTTCGGATCCGAACGTACGTAACGTAGGTTGGCCGTCACACTAAGGGGTTTCTGGATAATTTTACTGGTCAAAAGTATTTCGAGACATTTTTGCATTCATTCTTCGCATCGCTTTAGTAAATATAGACAAATATTTGAAAAGGGCACATTTTAGCCAGCCCACATAAAATAACACCACTGTTAATGAGATGAGCGTTAGTTCATCCTGATAGTGGTATTGGTAAGCACGAGCGAGATAAATTAGATTCAACAGCGACTGACAAAGTCTTTGTTTAACAATGTCGATGTGTTCTTTTCTAACGTTTGTGCAAAAATGTTGTGTTTAATTTTCGCGTTTTTCTGGACAGTGGGTAGTGTTAGGAACGGAATCAACATCAATCGTGTTCGGTTCCGATTGCGAAAAGATAGTCGTGTTCAGTCGAAAAGATAGTCGTGTTTAACTGGTGAGCTCGTTCCATGCTTATGATAACGCATTAGGCATTTCACGGCGAAATTCTCTCTCTTTCGCTCTTTAACGAAACTTGAAAACAAAGGTGCCAGTACCTGTCAACTTTGACAGGAACTGGCACCGTTGTTTTCAGATTTCCCGGAGGAGGGAAAGAGAGCGATTTTCTGATGACATCACCGCGCAATGGGCAATTGCCATAATGACAACGCTTCGTTTGAATGAAATACTGAGTATAAGGCATTATTCCAAAACTCTTAAAATGTCATTTGCAGAACCTTATTTCTAAATATGAGCAATTTCAAAAAACGACTTTTGGCCAGCTAGAATACCCCTCAGTGCGTCAGTCGGGTGTGTGAGCGTGCGTGTGTTTGTGGCAACACTTATTACCATATTTATATGGTAATGGCTAGCTGATTCTGCTTCTGCCAGCAACCATCAGCTCGGGCAAAGATTTATAGGTTCTCGGAACATGGATAGTGGACGTTCCGTGGCACCGGTTGTCGGCACACCGTCGACAGAACGCCAAGGAGAAACGTGACGTGAGATGCTTTCGGTGGGATTTGGATTGGGAAAGGGGCGTGAAACAATTCTCACCCACATATTATTGTTGACATCGGATCCGGACCGGAACAAACGAGTTCAAGCGAAGGAATTCTCATTTGGGAGGTACTCCAAAGGCAAACCATGTTCTAGACCAAAGTGCACAATGTCTTATCGAGTTATGACTTTACGAGCGAAACCATCACTCGCATTTGTAGGTGCAAGCTTCTGATGTTTGTGCTGTGGAAGGAGTTTTCAGATTCATTTTTCAGCAGAACAAAAGTCATGAAATAATGGAACTTAATTCTACGATGTTCCGTAGATCGTTTTGGAAAAAATATCATTTCATGCAAATGGAATTCGAGTGAATAGTTTTCGGAAAAACGATATACAATCGCATAGAAATATGCATACATAGAACCTCCTCTTTCGCCCCAAAGATATGTTTGCTGACTCTTCATGCTTAGGTAACAAAATTACACAATATGTTCCGTCAAAAAAGGACACAGCCAAGCTCAAGCTTTGCGATGCCCGCAATGCTCGCCATGGATCAAGATGAGGATGACCTCTTTGGTGCACCGCCTGGCTGGCTGAGTGAGGTGGCAACACACGAGTGTCGTCGCCGTACAACAAAGGATCCATCTTGAAATTTGATTTGAAAGGGATTTGGACATCCATCCCGCCAAACAAGTTTGCTGTGAATCCTCCAAGATTCATGACATGTACGATCGATGGCGGAAGATTCCATTTGTGCTACCGTAGCGAAGTAACCAAGATGAAAGGATCTTACATATGAGGGATTTTATTCTGATTGGTTCGGGGGGTAAGCGCATGTGACATCTCAGATTCAGATTGTGTATTATGCACGTGCATTTATGTGAATTGTGACGAAGTGGTATTGATACCGTTTTTCATATTACGGACACTATACTTTGTATGGGAAGCATTTTACACGAAACGTTTATATATTTGTCGGTCAAAAGTATTTATTTCAGAGGCTCGTTTTGATAAGCATTTTCCATAGATATCTATGGCTGCCCAACTGCCTCTTTTTGATTCGACTTTTCTATTCATGAACATGAATAAGAATCGAAGAATATTAGACAAAGGTAAAAACACCTCTGGAATAAGATTCATTAAAAGTCCACACAAATCTATTTATTCAAAATTTTCATGTTGCTGAATCAAAACTTTCACCAACCATTCGAAATTAAAGTATTTTGAAGGCTCGATAACATGAAGGAATTATACATAATGCTTCAATGTAATCGAATTAAAAAAATCGATATTTTTGGGTTACCAACAAAATAAATTTAAAGAAATATTTTGTTTGTTTTAAATAATATTCAAAAAAAACTTTTTATTTGCTGCTAGCTTAGACTTCAGTTTCTTCTTCTTGGCATTTACGTCCTCACTGGGACAGAGCTGCTTCTCACTGTAGTTTTCTTATGAACACTTCCACAGTTATTAACTGAGAGCGTGTGGCAGACACAATGATGCTCTATGCCCAGGGAAGTCAAGGAAATTTCCATTGCGATAAGATCCTGGATCGACCGGGAATCGAACCCAGACACCTTCAGCATGGCTTTGCTTTGTAGCCGCGGACTCTTACCACACGACTAAGGAAAGATACTTCAGCTCTACAAACAATTTTGAAATCCTTTCAAGATCTATTGAGAGTTTTTTGGAATGCTGAATATGCTTTCGGAATCCATGGTATATGTACAGTATTGGACAAAACATTTGCAACTTTTTCGATTTTCCATACAAAATTACCAACTTTGGTAAGCTAGATCTCAGTTATTTATGGACCGATTCGAATGAAACTTTCACAGAACATCAGATATAACTTGAATTTTAACATATATTTTGAATATTTTTTTCCAATCACGAGTTTATAAGTAATAACGGTTTGACTAAAGTGTAATTTTCGACGTCTTTTATATCAAAATACTGTCTTCAGCAAACTTATTCATCTCGTCAAAATCTACAACTTTGCTGAACATACCATGAAGCTATTCCTTCAATATGTTTAGTTATGTCAATTATAAAAAATCGTCAAAAAAATCACTTTAACCGTTACTGCTTTTCAACTTGTGATTGGAAAACTCACTCAAAAATATATGTTAAAGTTCATGTCTGATGTGTTATGTCTGATATTATGTGAAAATTTCATTCAAATCGGTCCGTAAATAACTGAGATATAGTTTATCAAAGTTGGTCATTTTGTATGGAAAATCGAAAAAGTTGCAAATGTTTTGTTCAATACTGTATGTAAGGAATTGTTAAAAGCCATTCAGTACATTATCCAGAACTTTGTTTTACGTACTAAGTTCTCTCGTTTCAAGGACTGATCCTATCAACAAACTTATTCAGTATACGAATACCAAGTTGATTCGTAAAAACACATTGTATACAATTTTATTATATTATGTGGGGACGTTGTCAAGAGCATAAACTGATCCACCAATAAATCCACTTAGTGTATAACAGCTTTCACGACAAGGCAAGTTTTAAGATTGAAGGCCATTCACGTCACTTTTCCTTAAATTGTTATGTTCCAATTTATTTTTATTGAACTTGCATTAGATTGCGGCAATTAAAGTATTTTTTGAAATATGTAGGTTCAACCGAAAACTAGCGAGGATAAAGTGACCAGACGTCCCGGATTGTGCGGGACAGTCCCGGATTTGAGCAACCTGTCCCGCATCACCAAGCGTCCCGGAAAACATTCCGGATTGTAGAAATAGCCAGAAATATGAAATTTGCCCTTTAAATATAAACAATGAAATGCAATGTATGTTCATATGCAAATTGAAAATTAAAAATTCACATAGTCGGTTTTCTTCATGAACCAACAAACTTATAATCCAGATTCATACAGGATCCACACAGATTGCTGTAACTATTTGATTTCTGATCGGAATTCATGAAATCTACAGATTTAGCTTTAGTCAGAGTCCTAATACAACTCTGGTGAAAATCAGAATCTTCATAGTAGGTGTTCACGGGTAGACATTTTCACAATATTTTAGTCAAAGTTGATCAAAATACTAACAGGATACGGAACAGCATTTATCTTATTTTCAGCTCATGATTTAGTTCAGAATTTTCCCATGGCACTGTTGAAAACTTTCTTTGATTCTGTTCAGAAGCTTCCAATAATTTGTATTTGTCCTGTTCTCAAAATATTTTTTTTAATTCCTGCAATTATTTGCCCATAATCAATTTTAGATTCTGAGATTTTGTTCAATACTAACTCCCGGATCTAAAACTGAACTCTTCTAGATTTAGATTCTTCTTAGATAATTTCAGTCCAGAATCTTAAAAGGATCCAGTCCAAAAAAACATACATTTTTGGGTCAATGTCTCAATGGTTAAAAACTGACAACATACTGATTGAACACACTTCAGAATTCTGGCTAGAAAATGAAACATAATGCAGATCTCAATTTATACTTATTTTGTTATTCTTTATTCATTTAATTTATTTAGTTAACATGTTAATAGATAACACTGAATCAACATTTCAAGCATGTATTCTTTATATATTCAATTGAAACAAATAACAGATTATGAAAACATATGTGGAATTTGTGTAAAAGTGCACCAGAATCCTGTACATTGAGTTTTTTTTTATTTATTTTAAAAAATTAATAAATAAGAAAATGAATAATGTTTCAATGTTATTTACACTTATTTTCAAAAGTTTATAATTGGTGTCCCTCATTGAAGTCAAAAATATCTGGTCACTTTAAGCGAGGAGTACATTTCATTCAGAGTCTCGGGTTGGAAGACACTGTTTGGCCAATGTTGCCCTTAAACAGAATTATTTATAGTTTTGTATTCATATTCAATTCCTTTTTCAGATGGATTATTCCGCATAAAAAATAAATTTAATTGCCACAATCAAGGTAAATACTTTTGAATCAGTAAAAACTATAATTCATTTTTCATTTCATTCTGTTTCAGAATAAAAATCTTAAAAGTATATTTATCGCGCCAATACGGTTATTGATGAGACAATCACTTATTCAATGCAAATTATAAGTAAGGCAATTAAATTTAAGTCAAATAAAAAAAAATCAGCGTAGTCGATTGATATTGGCTGAAGTCTAGTATTTACATTATACATGTATAAATCAGAAACAATTGTTTTACACAATGTACTAGGAACTGTACCAGTTGCCATAGTGGTTCCCTATATGGCCATATGTATTTTGATTAACATTTAATTTTAAATATTTTTGAATGTTTTAACATCAAAGATATATCTTAAATTATCTACTACAAACACGAACTTTTCAAAATTTAAAGACATTGAAGTTATCACGTATGCGAAATATGGAACACTATGTCATAACTGGTAACTTACCTATTTGATGAAAAGTTTTGTTTCAAGCATAAATAA
>NW_018734677.1:0-68867 GCF_002204515.2 Aedes aegypti
CCAGAGAGATCCGTAGATGGTCACTGTACGTAGCGAAACAGAACTTTTGTCGCCGCCTTTGAATGCGTGTTGCAGCTTTGTATCGTTGAATTTTCCACTGGTGGCTTCGCTGCCTCCGTTGCTGCTGGTTTGTTGTATCGCTTATCGTCGTGTAACAGGCTATTGTGCATGAACGTACAACCACGCCTCCTACATGGCGTTTTAACCTGACAGGCTCCGAAATGCTTCCGCAGACATTTTCTGCACAATTTTTGTTCCTTGACAACCGTCCAGCGAGCCCCGACGTCCATTTCGAAGAATCTCGGACATTTTTCAAGACCACTGCATTCATTCTGGCATGCGAAACAACCCTTCGGTGTAGGAGACGAACGTTCTTTCGAAGTATTTTCTACGCTTGTACTGCTTTCTGAATGGACGTTGATGTAGTTGTCTCCTTTCTGCCCACGTCGCTCTGCTTTCGGAGCACTGATGGAAGGTATCGTGACAATACTCGCTGCCTCAACTAGCTTTCCTAGCCAATCTCCGAACTCCGATAGCGTAACTCTATTCAGCCCTTGTCGGTGGTACGCCCAGTTCAGTTTTATTGAAGGTGGCAGTCTCTCCGTCAGCTCTTGAAACAAGGCCACGTTGCACATGTATTCGTCCAGACCAGAAGCAGTGATGGTAGCGCAAACGTTCTGGACTGCTATTCCGAAATCGATCAGCGTTTGCAACTTCTCTCCTTTCGGCGATGGCATATCGCGAATTTTGTTCACCAGTGAGTGAACAATAATTTCTGGCCTCCCAAAGAGGGTTTTCAACGTCGACAATACTCCCGGTAAGTTTGCAGGATGAAGTAGACGACAACGGACTGCTTCCAAAGCCTTTCCCCTCAGGCAACGTTGAAGACGTTACATGTTTTCCTCGTCGCTGTACCCGCAGATTCTAGTAGAACTCTCGTAGCTTGCTAGAAAAAGTGGCCATTCTTCCGGATCGCCGGAAAAGGTGGGATGTTCCTTGCTGACTGCTTGACGCGCTGAAACCTGGCTTTGGTTTAGCGAAGAATGACCAAAGAGGTTGCCAACACTCGACTGAAACACTGTCGCCTGAGGATTCAGTCCGGCACCACCACCAGCTACTCCTCTGTCGACGGCTGCATATCGTTGTAGAAGTTGTTTTCGTTCCTCCAAATGCCTTCTCTCCAAAGCTTGTTTCTCTTCAAGCAACTTCAACTCATGCACCAAAACATCCTCGCCTTGACTCACGTCGTGTACATTAATTTGCGGTAGTGGATTACCAGTCGAACTCGCTGTCGGTCCCGCTCTAAATGTCAATTGCGACAATCGATTGTCCATCATGTTCGTCGTCGATCTAGCACTTGTCATCGGCATTCCACTCCCAAGCGTAACTGGCAGGTTCTGGCTATCAGTTGAATTCGCCGTCGATCCACCACTGAACACCATTTGTGCCGGCTGATTGCCAGTCGGATTCGCCGTAGGTCCGCCTTCACTCGAACTGTTCATCCGATGTTGCCTTTCCAACTGCTCTAATACGCGACGCTCCGTATCTTTCAGATCCTGATCATATTTCTTCCGTTGATCTCGAAGCTCTTTCAGACGCTGGTCATCTTTCTCCTTTATCATTCGTTCGAACTTTTTCTGCATCGCCGCTAGCTGCTTCTGGAGATATTCTTCTAGGCTCGGATCCGCTGACTTGATGTTTCCCGGCTTCGGCACTGTTCCGCTGTTTGTAATAGGCGTAGATGTACCAGTTGGAAGTTGTTTTATGGCCTCAAGACACTTCTTGCAGCTCCACTCCACATCTTGTACAGTCGAATCCACACTAACACAATCGAAATGAAACCACTGCCCGCACGAATCACACGCTACCATACGGCTGTTGTCCGGCTTCCGACATATCTCGCAACTCACACCCGGCGGTGGATTTTAATTCGCTGGAGAAGTTCCCCGCTTCTGACCGTCACCTTTCCTTGACATACCGACTTAAGCCCACGATCGTAAACGGATTTTATAAAATGTTGCGACAGCAGACAGACAAACAACTAAAGAACTTTTCCAGTTTTGTAACCGTTTATTGCTGGTAGGATAGGGTAGGTTATTAAATCCCTTGTTAGGAAAAACATTTTATCAGTGTGGCTGTCTTTATTTGTGTTTCGATTTCAGTGTTTTAGGATATCATTTTAAATATAAATAGGCCTGAACTACTTACGTTTAGTGTTCTTAGTCGCTCAGTTTTTCGTCTGTGCTACTGACAACTTCCTGTGCAATTTCTGGCCGTACTTTTGCTGTGAAATGTGTGTAGTTTAGGTTAAGTTGTGCATGGCTTTTAACTCCTCTAATAATTACCTGTTTTGCATGTATAGTTATATGTAAATTCAATAGTTCAATGTATAGTAACACTTGCCGAACAGTTTTAACACTAAATTTAAGAAAATAATAGTAAATTAGTCAAATCTAACACCTTTTTTATAATTTCACTTGCACGCTAATCTGCTCAGTCACTTGACTTTCTTTTTTATGCTTTCTATCTATCTATCTACTCACATCATCCATCATTCAGTTACCCGTCAGTCGGTTGGCAGTTGACAGTTCGTCAGTCAGGGTCGGAGCTAGTTGTAGTCCGAATGCAAGGTTTGGGTCAAACAAGGTGCGTTGCATCTCGTAGGGTTGCGACAAGCTCTCTTTCTCATTCAATGTAATTTAACGCGTTTATTTTGGATATTATTATTTTTTTAATAAACATATTCATATCATACATAAACAGATCTTTGCTAGTATACAAGAACTGATTTTTTTATAAGAAATTCACGTTTGAAATGGCAAGATTTCACATGTCCACGAGAAGCATCTACTGTGCAGATTTTTTTTCTCATGTACCACTTTTTCAATAGGGTAAGTGTTCCCATAGTTGTGGGTGTTCCTATAGTTGCGGTAGTGCCGTTTTAATTGATTTTATTACGTTAGCCACAGAACCGACACTGCCAATCGATGTATTGGCTTATTGATACACAGAATAGTCGAAAAGAGCGTTCAAATTGCTTTAAAACTGATGAAATATCACTTAATTTGATAAACCTTCTTTTGCTTGTACCAATAGTTGCGGTAAAGTGTTCCTATAATGAAGGGTCCCATAAGAAAACAACGGATACCGCAACTATAGGAACACAAATTAAAAATATACCTCAACTAAAAGAACGGTGTACCAATAGTGGAGGTATTAGTTTTCACTGACATGCCGTGGATTACTGCGATGAAATATTTTTTCTCATTAAGTCAATGGTCGTCACTTCCCATTACAATGTTAACATATTCATTAATTGCGCTTCGTGAATTAATGCGGTTAAATGAAGTTCAATCGTGCTTAGTACCTCCACTATTGGTACATCTACCCTAGTTGAAAAAAAATCCAATCTGTATGTATAGATCCTCGAGCGCTGCACTGTGTTTCATTTCGTCGATTTCATGCGCTTTTTAAATAGCGCCCGTTGATTTTAGCGATATAGTTTGTTCAGAGAAGTTTCTTGGTATATTAAAGCGCGTCTTCTGATGGAGTTTTGCGTCGTCCGATAAATTTGGCTCACGGTTTCGCGCATGTTTTCGTCGCCGGAGATTTTTTTTTTTTTTTCCTGTTTTCAAGCGTCTTGCTGGGTAGTGCTTCGTGAAGCCCAAGCAGGACAGTTCAGTTTTGCGTCGTCCGATAAATTTGGCTCACGGTTTCGCGCATGTTTTCGTCGCCGGAGATTTTTTTTTTTTTTCCTGTTTTCAAGCGTCTTGCTGGGTAGTGCTTCGTGAAGCCCAAGCAGGACAGTTCGGTTTTGCGTCGTCCGATAAATTTGGCTCACGGTTTCGCGCATGTTTTCGTCGCCGGAGATTTTTTTTTTCCTGTTTTCAAGCGTCTTGCTGGGTAGTGCTTCGTGAAGCCCAAGCAGGACAGTTCGGTTTTGCGTCGTCCGATAGATTTGGCTCACGGTTTCGCGCATGTTTTCGTCGCCGGAGATTTTTTTTTTCCTGTTTTCAAGCGTCTTGCTGGGTAGTGCTTCGTAAAGCCCAAGCAGGACAGTTCAGTTTTGCGTCGTCCGATAAATTTGGCTCACGGTTTCGCGCATGTTTTCGTCGCCGGAGATTTTTTTTTTTTTTTCCTGTTTTCAAGCGTCTTGCTGGGTAGTGCTTCGTGAAGCCCAAGCAGGACAGTTCAGTTTTGCGTCGTCCGCTAAATTTGGCTCACGGTTTCGCGCATGTTTTCGTCGCCGGAGATTTTTTTTTTTCCTGTTTTCAAGCGTCTTGCTGGGTAGTGCTTCGTGAAGCCCAAGCAGGACAGTTCAGTTTTGCGTCGTCCGCTAAATTTGGCTCACGGTTTCGCGCATGTTTTCGTCGCCGGAGATTTTTTTTTTTTTTTTTCCTGTTTTCAAGCGTCTTGCTGGGTAGTGCTTCGTGAAGCCCAAGCAGGACAGTTCGGTTTTGCGTCGTCCGATAAATTTGGCTCACGGTTTCGCGCATGTTTTCGTCGCCGGAGATTTTTTTTTTTTCCTGTTTTCAAGCGTCTTGCTGGGTAGTGCTTCGTGAAGCCCAAGCAGGACAGTTCGGTTTTGCGTCGTCCGATAGATTTGGCTCACGGTTTCGCGCATGTTTTCGTCGCCGGAGATTTTTTTTTCCTGTTTTCAAGCGTCTTGCTGGGTAGTGCTTCGTAAAGCCCAAGCAGGACAGTTCAGTTTTGCGTCGTCCGATAAATTTGGCTCACGGTTTCGCACATGTTTTCGTCGCCGGAGATTTTTTTTTTTCCTGTTTTCAAGCGTCTTGCTGGGTAGTGCTTCGTGAAGCCCAAGCAGGACAGTTCAGTTTTGCGTCGTCCGATAAATTTGGCTCACGGTTTCGCGCATGTTTTCGTCGCCGGAGATTTTTTTTTATTTATTTATTTATTTATTTTTTTTTTTTTCCTGTTTTCAAGCGTCTTGCTGGGTAGTGCTTCGTGAAGCCCAAGCAGGACAGTTCGGTTTTGCGTCGTCCGATTGATTTGGCTCACGGTTTCGCGCGTGTTTTCGGCTCCTAAGATTTTTTTTTCTGTTTTGGAGCGTCTTGCTGGGTAGGTATTTGGAAGGCACAAGCAAGACGGTTTGTTTTCGGGACGCCAAGAAGTTTTGCTGTCAGTATCAGTTTTGTGTTCAGTCGAGGATGGATTACCAACTGGTGAGTTCGTTTCATTCTTGTGATAATACATATTTTCTTGAAAGCGTAACTTTTAAGTAATTTTAAAACAAACTTTGTATGGTTCGTCACTATAAGTGTCGGCATTATGCTTTTTTCTTATACAATTTCAATATACATATATTTGTCTCTTTTATACGTTATTAAAAATTATCTTTTGAATTGTTCGACATTGTGAATGTTGACGTATTTTTTAAAACTTGTACCATATCGAGACAAAATGCACAGTAATACTCATATGTAATTTTCAAACAAACTATGTATAGTTCGTCACTACAAGTGTCGGCATTATTCCTGTTTCATATAATTTAAAATATATACATGTAATTTTCAGTTTTCGTCATTAATAAAAACATCTTTTGAATTGAGTAGTGTTTGATCCTTCGACCTTGACACTTGCTCCTGCTGGGGCGGGTGATGAGGGCAGGATCAAAAATGTCGCGCGTCGGTAGTGAAGCGGTGAAAAAGTGATCGGTTCGTTAGTAGTGTTTGATCCTTCCACCTTGACGCTGGCTCCTGCGGGAGCGGGTGATGAGGGCAGGATCAAATATGTCGCGCGTCGGTAGTGAAGCGGTGAAAAAGTGATCGGTTCGTAAGTAGTGTTTGATCCTTCGACCTTGACGCTTGCTCCTGCGGGGGCGGGCGATGGGGGCAGGATCAAACTTGTCGCGCGTCGTTCGCTCAGAGAAATGAAAAAGCGCCGCGGATCGCTAGTAGTGTTTGATCTTTTGATCGCGTCGCTTGCTCTTGCGTGGGCGAGTGACGAACACTTGTTCGGCGTTTAATGCGATTATCGAATTATTTCGCGAATCCGGTTAGGCGTGATTATATCATGGCTCGCATCACCAAACATTGGTGACTCCCAGATCTTTACCTTATCCCACTAACCCAATATCCTCTCCATGACAACCGTGGAGATGCAGAGGTGATCTCGGTCTCTAGTAACAACGGTAGTCACACTAACATTCCTTCCCTTCCCCGATGACCGTAAGGACGTGGCCGGCGCCGTTATTGACTTTTAAATTTGAGCTCTCGATTTGTGCACATTGAAGAATGGTAAGCTAATCCCAAGCCCCATTCATTAATTCCCTGTGCAACTTCGATTGTTCTGGTCAATCACGGAGTAGCAACTACGAATTGTACAGTCATCTATGCTTATGCTTATATTAAAGCGCGTCTTCTGATGAAAAAATTTTTGTGATCAATCCACCTTGCAGTGAGATAGAAAAACTATTTTTTCAAAACATTTAGATAGACATATGGTGTCTTCGGCAAAGTTGTAGAATTGGCAATTCGAAACAGCTTTGTCGAAGATCTGATTTTTCTATCTCTTATACTTTTTAAGATATATGCCGTTGTATGTGAATGGCCCCCCAAAATCATATTTTTAATCATATCTTTTTTCCAAGAATTTTTACATTTTTTGTACACAGTTTTTTGTCATGAAAAAATACCGTTTTTTTGCTGAACATATCATGCCGCTATCTTTTGAAGTAACAAAGTTATTTATGAATATCTATTTTTTCAAGGGGTAGTTTAAGCCCCTTTAACTGCTTTCGGCGCAAAATGGCGCAGACAACTCTTACAAATCATAAAAGAACTACAGTATCGGACATATAAAATTGAGAGTGCGGGTAAGATCGACACCCTGTTGAGGTAAAACCGACACATGCACTTTGAGTAGAATTTATACGTTGTGAACATCACCATCACATGGCATATTAAAAAGAATGCTTTAAACATGTTCCGACTTTTATGACTGCTTCCGCTAAAGGACTATACACATATTACGTAAATTATTGAAAAGAGGCCGAAAATCCACTAAATATATGTGAAAATTTCAAATGTCCCATGCTAAGATTATAAAGTTAGGGTGAATACACATGGATATGATAAATTTGTGTTTACGGATGTTTACAAAGATGAAGTTATGGCGAATGATTGGTTTTATAAATAAATACTGTTTTATTTTAACAAGACAGAAAAGTGTTATTATTTTCAGTTGTTGAAAACTGTCGAACCTCATGGTTTGTAAATAGACAATAAGATTAGTTTATGTGAAAACATTTCAAATTCTATTAATTCTTCAATTTCAAATGAGAAAAATTTCTTCAAGCTTTATCAAATAAATTTAAACGTGAAACATAGAAATATGTTTTTACGTTAACTACTTCTTACGGCAGTATACTGGGTGTCAATTGAAAATCTAAAATAATGCGACTGTCACGACATTATGTAAGATTTTGAATACTATTAACTCAGTCATTTATCGGTAGATTTTTAATATTTTCCCACCAATTGGTCGGAAATTTATACAACATTTTACCAATTGATAATCTAAAATGTTGCAACCGTCATGATATGATGTTTGATTTCGAATTATAGGAAGGCTGCAACTATGACAATCGACTGAAATTCAAATGCAGAAAATCACTTGGCGAAGTTAACGTCATGCGGTCGTGTCTTGTACACAACCCCCTCTGATTTTTTAATACTTAATGATAGCTTGCAGCAAGTCATATTTTACATGTTACCAAGTTCACCGTCAATGAACTTCACTGGAATTGGAAAATAAAGACTCACATAAACTACAGAGGAAGTCTTGCGACGATAAAGATTCCCTGTAGTTAGATTATGAAGCAAAGAAATGTGTCGATTTAACCCCAAATTAAAGTGTCGATCTTACCCCGAGTGGACATTAATTTTTCAATAGCGTTTTCAGCTGTCGAAAAAACAAAAACTAAATTCTCCTTCGTGTTGTATGAACGTAATAATAGTAAATGATGATGTAGACGCAGAAAAAGTAGTGACATTTTAAAAATTTCACATGCGAAATTGTTAAAGAATAACAGCGAAATATTGCAACTGCTGTTGCTTATATGTTTTTGTTGTTTATTTTGGCAGTTTATTGGTAGAGTAAGTTGTAATGTCATCCGAAACACAACATTTCACAAATAAAGATACAGCGTGGTGGAAACTGCATGAAAATCTTCTCAAAACATGAAAAATCAAAGGGTGTCGATCTTACCCACAGTGTCGGTTTACCCTGATTTCCCCTATCAGACAAACTAAGCGTCGTATCCTTTCGGTGTCTTGAGCGCGTTTGGTCTTTATCATGCAATGAACAAATGCGCTGAAGACACCAAGATGCTACGACGCGTAGTTTTCCTGCTACATCACTTTGTGTCTTGATGCATTTTTTATGTCAAAATTCAACCTATCTGTAACTTTGGAATCAATAGTTTTCACACAATTTTTACAATAGTTTTCAAAAATTGAGGAAATTTGTAGTTCGTCACATAAAAAAATGAAAAGAATCGGTTGAGAATCGGTTGAGAAAAGGCGGAGATATAGCTCTCTGAAGTTGACCATTTTGTATGGGAAAACTGCTTTGGTGCATTTTTTATGTCTGATACTGTATATCTTCCCTTTTGGAAGATGATAAAAACATTTGTCTATAAACGTTTATCCATGGGTTCTAACTATTGAACAAATAGGCCTTATTAAAACGATTTCTACCGATAATTCCTTTACTTCAATAGATAGAGAGGTGGAATGTTCAGCAAAAACACGCGTTTTAAGATATCTAACAACTTTGTAGAGGACATAAAAAATGTTAAAATTCATGTAAAATAATACCGATTTTTTTTTAACAGAATGTACACAAACTCGTATGAAAAAAAAAATCGGACCGAAGTTGGAATGATCCTTTTATTTGGAAATGGTTTTAAAGCCATTGATATTTTACTGGTAATCCTATGAAGTGGAAAACAATAATAATATTTTTTTTATTACTGAGCTCTTTTTAAGAAACTTCGTGGCATCGTCGGGCACTAAGCGTATTGTGCTATAGAGTGTGCGTTAGATTTCGGCTCCATACTGGAAAACTTTTTTTCAGTATTTTTTCGACCATGCTACTGAGTGTTGCATGCAAATACGTTGTATAGTATGGTGTTTAATGTGCAGGGAAAATTCGCCATTTCCCTTATTAAAACTAATAGCTTGTTGAAATTATCCTTATATGATAGGTTATTTACAAAGTTGCTCTGCATAGTTTATAGGGTTCGTAAAATGCAAATATATAGGCTATTATCCTGTTGCATATGAGAATAAAAACATTTGAATTCAATTTTACGATGTATTGATAGTTCTTAAATTGGATTATTAACTATGAAAGATTTAGAGATTTGGCAGTTAAAATTAAACAGTTTGCTTTCCATGCGTTCCATAATATTGATGTTTAATCTGATAAAGGTTGAACATAACCTACAAAATTGAATGAAAGCATCAAAGTTATTGACCAAAAAGATTATGTTTTGTTGTAGGCAAAATCCGGTTTTATTAACGAAACTCAAATTCCTTAACACCCTATTTTGCATGATAATGATTATCTCAGAAATCTGTCATAAGATCCTCCTATTGTATTTGGCTTTTGATATACATACTAAAAGCTAATTGACAAACTAAAAGCTGCTTAAAATTCAAGTTGATTTTTTTTTCATTTCTTAACAACCCATTTTACGGTATATTTTTATCTAGCATGATTCTTAGCTTCATCTGACCAATTTATTGGAACCTCTTTTCATCGTGAAAGCATGACCTTTTGAAGGTTTCCATTAAAGAACATTTGGTTTATATGCGAATATTATAAGTTGAGTTTTGGAAACATCAGGAGATATCTACCATTGAAGATACAATTCTTACATATACTTAAAAGCGCTTTGCAAACTAGTTCAAATCAGGAATCGCCACGTTATTTCTCCGTATGATCTCAACAACGCCTCAACTTTTCAAAATATTAAACAAATCAGTACTTTTGGACCAAATTTCAAAAGATCAGCTGCATAACTTAATGGACCTCATACATAAAAGGACCGTTTCTAGACGATGGAACAGCATTTTAAAATTACCAAGTCCAATCTTGGAGATGGAACAATGGAAGAACGCCAGCTACTCAGTTGAAAGAAATAGATAACATTCGTTTCATCAAAATTCAAAACCATTTTCCATACATCATTCCATCCACCTCATAGTAGCATGTGGAAAGCTGCGAGCGAGCCATCACAAAGATCCACCAGGGCAGAAGCGACTCATCATCTACCCCAAACTCAGCTCAGTCACTCTTGTCCTGTATCAGTGGGGTGTCATTCTTCATCACCAAACCTCCAAAACCTCGGAAGTGTATTATGTGGACCCAATGCGGCTAGGAGAAGAAAAAACATGAAGAATCACAATTTCAAAGAAGCGGATATGACGAAGCACTGGCCATGGACAGAGCAAGTGCGGTTTGGTCTCGCATGATGCGATTCATTTTTCTTCTTTCTTGCATAACGTCCCAACTGGGGCAGAGCCTGACCCTGTTGAGCACTTCCACAATTATTGACTGAGAGCTTTCTTTGGCGATTGACCATTTTTGCACTCGCATATCGTGTGACAGGTACGATTAAACTCTATGCCCAGGAAAGTCGAGAAAATTTTAATTGCGAAAAGATTCTCGACCAGTGGGATTCGAACCTCGGCTTGATCGTGCGGAATAGTTGCGTATTTACCGCTATGACCATGTGATGCGATTCATACACGATCTAAAAAGAAGTGATCCACGGGGGCAGAATTCTACTGCTGGGCACATTCACACGCATATTCATATAATATTTTCATGTATCATTTATACAAAAAGGGTCATTCAGATTTTTTCCCCGCTACTCTGGGCACAGAAGAAACCGAGAGAAGACCAAGTCATAATCCTTGCTATCGAGGAAACGAGTGGCCAAGCAACGGGATTGGAGGCGGAATGTTGCTATCATATTTTTCGACAGTCAGCAAAAATTTTATAATCATGCCATAAGAAGATGAGATTTTTTTTCCTCTGCTTCCCACAATTCTCCGATGGGTGTTGTTGCCATGTGGATGGGGTGGAAAATCCGATGTTATATCGTGCGTGAGCATGTAGGGCCGTTATCTTGTGTCGTGCATGATGGGCGCAAGTGGGCATAACGATGACGCCAATGTGAGGTGAATTGCGTTGGGAATTGGTGCTGTTAAGTTTGAGGAAAATGATTTTTAAAGAAACCAAACGAAATTTAAATTCTTTTGGAAGAAGGGCAAGGCTTCCAACAAACATTTGAGTACAATTCTCTTTATTATTATCATTTCAATCATAACATTAATGTCTTATATCTAAGTGTTCTGTGGGCAACCAAATCCAAATTAGGTAAAATTCAATTGAGAAATAATTTTAATTTTGTTTACCACATTTACGTTTTATTTTCCGTAGCAGATTTCTATTTTTACAGGTGAATTAAATACACCTACTTATAAGAGTTTAATAAACTTAAATAAACAGCTTTCTATGCGACGATGCATACTTCTGTTGGGCTGGCCTCACGTCACAGCCCTGTTGAACTTCTACTAGATGCTCATGTGCATTTCGTTGCTTGACGACGACTCGTTCTCCGCTGCTACAACAGAAAAATGGTTTGTGACGATTGATGCTACTCGCTCTATTCTCCGGCGGTGGATCTATCCTACTCCGACGAAGATTTCCCCGGCGGCGGAAGATCTCCCGAACCGATGCTATCCGGGCAGATGCCAAGCTCGATCCTGCGATTCCGGTGGAGGGAAACTTCCGGTTCATAACCACCCCGACGACTTATTACCGATACTACGCTACACCCGCTCTACTCGTTCTAGTACCCGATGGAGAATCTAACCTACTCCCTGTGGAACTCCCGCCATTACTTCGGACATCCGTCCCTGGTTTGTGTCGTAAACCAGTACCCGGTTCCGAAAGTAGCTTTGCTGAACTTAACATTGATATTCGGGAACCGCATTTGGTTTATGGCTGCGGCGAGAGCCTCCCAACTGGCACTATTGGACGCATAACGTCTATCGTAACCACTGCGCAGTATCGATTGCCACTCCTCTTCTGCTTGGACGCTTTCTCCGTGCACGCGATGACTGTATAGCATCTACCGTCATAGTCTATTTACGGAATCCGAACTGCCTTTTCGACAATCCGTTCTCGCCTTCTGTGTAGGTAGATCTAGGATCCAGAAGTTTACCAAAAGTATCTAGCAAGCATAGTGGTATATATGAAGCAGGATCTCCTAGCGGTTTTCCCGGCAACACCAGGTTCTGCACCTTTCATCTGTCTGGGAAGCAGTTAACCTTTAAAAGGCGTGGACGACTTTATTGCACTATTTTGCGCATACATTTTGACTCAATTGGTCATTTCTCAAACTTTAAACAGTACAGGGTGTCCGCAAATTATTCGTACAAACTTTGAAGACATGGCTCTATACAATCAAGCATAATAAATTCAATATTCTTGCATGGTTTTGAACATTGGCTTATTATATTCTTAAGAAGTAAGTTTGACACATTTCCGATTTTAAATAATTGCACAACCAACCCAAATGTATTGAGGTGTCTTGAAAAGAGCTGTTTTCCAAGCATTATGACGGAAGAGAAATGTTCATACAACTCACTGGATTTGAACCGTACAATTTTATATTTCCAGTCTAACTTGGAGCCACTAATCTGTAGATTACTTCAAATGATAATAGGACATTTGGATTCATCTCTTTTAGGTTTTAGGGATAACACATCTCCAGTATGACTAGCGACCCTCAGGAAAAACGTCTCCGAAAAATTTAAATTTGCCTATCTCAGTAACAAGCAATTATTTCGAAATTTTTTAAAGTTGTATTTTGTGTTAACATATAGATATATTATAAATGGTACATGGACATTGATTTTTCATTGTTTTCAATGCGAGATCATCTTTCCAATATTTTGCTGTTCGGATAATTGGCGGACACCTTGTATTGTGTAGGGGATGAGTAACATTGTTGCACCTTCAAATGCATGCACAAAGATTTGGATACCGGTGGCCAATCAAGTGAAATTCAAGCAAGCCGGTTCGTGTTTTTCTGCGTCGCTGGAGTGACTTCAGCCGGGAATGGATTACTCGTTCAGCCGAGATTGGTGAGCTCGTTTTATGCTAGTGTTATTTGTATTTTGCCAATGTTGCATTCATTAAATCGTTTAACATGCTCTGGATGGTCCTTCACTAGTGTCGGTATAAGCTCTCATTCCTGTGTATCTATTATACATATTCTTTCATTCATTTGTCGCAGTTACAAAAAATAATCTTTGAATAGTTCAGCATGAACGTCGCACAGTTCTCGAAATTGTATATTGAAGATGGTATGCAACTTCCAAGCTGCATCTGTTGGTAATAACAAATTAACATTGGTAAGTTGGTAACATAAAATTTAGTTTTCAAAATGATCTCAAGCTTTGCTAGGGTAGAAACTATGAATTGTGCGGTCATCAATGCTTATGTTTAGTCTTATATTTCTTTCAAAATTTTGTTAACAATTCTCTCAGGATTTTCATCAGCATTCTCATCAGAATATTCTCAGGATTCTCAGCAGAATCCTGTCGGGATTCTTGTAAGAGATCATCTTTAAAGTTGCTTGTCAGAATTTTTGTAGGAATCAGAAATATTACCATGATTCTCATCAGAATCATTTCAAAGTTCTCATCAGGATCCTTTCAGGATTCTCATCAGAATCCAGTCAGGAGTACATTAACATCGCTGGCGTATCGCTGGCTAGTGTGCACGAAAGGAGCCTGGCCACTTAGAAATTTATTTTTTGAGCAAAGAAATTTTAGAATTTGCCACCAGGTGGCGCTAGTGCGCATGAAACTGTTTTGCGGAGGCCTCAGGAACCTGACCACTTAGAAAAATGGTGTTGTCGAGTCCGGAACCTACCTTCGAGTAATGGCAAGAAAAGTCTTTGATTGCGCCTAGGCCTAGTAACCGACAGTAAAATTTGGCCACGAATAGGCGTAATTATCGCCAATCATCACTGCGCCAGCCACAACCAGGGGAATATAACCTTCGCCTTTACGCTGCAGTAATCCGTGCGCAGTAGAAACACTTGTAATAGCTAATTCGACTCCAAGCGTACGCGGGACCTTCGTTTCGTGCCGTTCAATTAAACACCCTGTTTCTCAACTTACACTATATACTATATTATACGTAAACTTATAACTATTAATCAAATTCACGGGATTTGTAAAATGACAGGATTCGTCTGTCCATGTATCCATCCGTAGCCGTCTAGGCATAGCATGGACTGTGACGACCTATTGTTCCTCCATCAACTGCTCCATCGGTGAAACAATACCGTCTTGGTTTCTGCGAGCTGTCTGGATGGACAAAAACAGCTTAGCTTAGCTTAGCTTAGACTGACTACACATATCAATGGTTGCTATTCCGTGATTGACCAAAGTCAGTGAAGATGCACAAAGAATAAACTAGAAGTTCGGCTGGGATTGTGCATAATCTTCTTCAGTGTGCATAATTCAGTGCCTCTATTTATACATGGTCAATAACAGCGCTGGCCACGTCCTTGCAGTCAGGTGGGATTGAGGGAAGGAATGTTAGTGTGTAACCTTTGCTATTTGGAGACCGTGTTTTCCTCTGCATCTCCACAAAGGTTACTGGGAGGGATGGTTGTTAATGGGGAGGATCGTTGGGTCACAGGATTCACTTTGATAAGCGATTAGACCATGATAAACGATTATTTGTTAACAAGCTTAGGAATATAATATATTCAATTGACATGAAAAATTTCCAAATAGGAGTAAATAATGTCGTTACTTAAAGTGACGAACCATTCAAAGTTGGTTGAACAAATAGCTAAAAGCAACATTCCTACAGCTGTTAGGACGAAAGCATGTGTAACAATATTTTACTCAAATTGAAAAAATAAATCGATTGGCTGGACCATCACATAATGTTCTTATGCCGACACTTACAGTGGCGAACCATTCAAAGTGTTTTGAATAAAATTAACGTTTTGCAAGTCTGTACTTCTAGCACAGACAAACAGACCGAACCATTCAAAGCTTTTTTTTATAAAAATAAAGGTAAAAGGCAAGGAATTTTACATAAAAAATGAATTAGAGTTTATGCCAACACCTACAGTGACGAACCATTCACAGTTTGTTGAATAATCATATTTATGTCCCACCGTTGTAACGATTAATGGTGCGATCATACATATTTTATAGATTTAAAAAAAGTATGAAACGAGCTCACCAATTGATCCTTCATCCCTGATTGAGCAGCCACAATTTTCAGCTTTATTTGAAGCATATATATTAACTGAGAAACACGCGGACCGAAAACATTTGGTCTTGATTCCGTCGCTCGCCCTGCAGGAGCATGCCATGGAATCGGAAGACCACACACTACTAACGCGAATCTCTTTTCGCACTCGCGCCACGCGGACCGAAAACGTTTGGTCCTGATTCCATCGCTCACCCCGCAAGAGCATGCCATGGAATCGGAAGACCACACACTCACTGTCTGGATGGGCAAAAACAGCAGAAAAATCCACTGGCGTGTCCAGGAGGTGATGATCCCAAACAGGTGTCTTCGGCAAAATTGTTCAGTAGCTCAAGGACTATTATTTTTAGAGGCAGTCGATTCAAAATTTTGCCACCAGGCGGCGCTAGTGAACATGAAATTTTTGATTTTCAGATATCTTAGGAGCCTGACCACTTATAAGGATAGCTTCTTTGGCAAAGTTATTTAATTAGACAAGACATTATTCAACCCAAAAGATTCGAGATTTTTCCACCAGGTGGCGCTAGTATACATGAAACTTTTGTTTTGCAGATATCTTAGAATGCTGACCACTTATAAAAATGGCTTGGGCAAAGTTCAAGGGTAATAATCGGATCTGGAGAACCAAACATCCGTTTAAGCTAAAAACCTAATCGATTGGTCACCACCAGCTAGTGACCAATCGATTAAGTTTTCAGCTTTAACGGATGTTTGGTTCTCCAGATCCGTGCTCTTGAAAATTTGAAGTTTGGCTTCGATTTATCTTCACCTTAATGATGTAAATCTACTTTGTTATAGTTAAGCTTCTTAGACTTGATGACAACATATGTTTCAATCATTTTTTTAGTACGAAAATATGGTCAAAATCGATTTTTTGACTGTTTTCACTAAATTGTCATATATCGCCATCCACGTCAGAGATAGAGTTTAAGTGTTTTCGGAAGAGCTGACAAAAATGCATCAATAAACAACTTTGCAGAAGAAAGTTTTTTGTGAGGACGCTCCTACCAAAAGATAAAACTGATCTAGATCAGTTTTCACTTATCTAGATCAAATCTGAATGAGTCAAAATGTAGTAAAAGTTAATCCAAAATACATTGTCAAAGATCCTAAACCTCTAGAATGTATATCCAAAGTACTAGAGGTTTTGGCCGTCGAAAACAGCGATCTGCCCCAGTGTGGGGCGTTACATGCAAGTCCGTTGTATGCATACTGTAAGCTATCTGTAAAGTGTGAACTCTCCATGTGTGTACCTTTCTTAGATTGAAATTCTAATTGATAGTGGATACCAATAACTACGCCAGGTAAAATTCATACCCGAGGATTAGAGAATAAGAGAACAAGATGGTACGAGACTTAGAAATTTTCCCTATTATGCGTACCGCACACGCGATTTGATTACATACATTTGTTTTGATTTGATTAGTACCTCTCGATGCACTCCTAATCGATTTAAAATTTCTTCTAGAATTTATTGGCGTTGCCTGTGACGAAAATTTTAGTGAAAACTAATATCGTGAGTTATGCATCATGCAATTGATGTGTTGCATTTGGCCTTTTCTGTTGAAAGTATGGACACTTGAATTGTGACCTTGGAATTTAGACATTATTCGTACTTCGCCTTTAGTGAATTATGTTGAAACACATTTGACATAATGATTACCACGCATATTGATAACCACGTATGATATCGGTTGCTTTTAAGATCAAAGTAATAGTGCATAGTTTTGAGCAAGATGTGAATAACTCAAGTTAGCTCAATGTCCAAAGAGTTGCTCTGTGCAATACTGTCCCACCCCTTGTCGCAGACTAAATTTGCACTTCTTTAGTTGGGTCCTTGTTTTCATAATGATAACTTGGACTGGGGAGAATCCAAGTAAATCAATTATATCATTTTTGATCTCTTCTGGGGACTTATAGACCCTTGAGAAACCATGAATAAACGTTCAGTTTTGTCGTTATAAGTAAAACATTGTGCTTCTATTCGAGATGTTTGAAAAGAATTTCGTGATCTTCAAGAGTTTCCGACAAAATGCGGCTGTCTCCTTTATTTACGATTGGAAGAAAACATAGATTCCTCCTATGAAGTCCAAGATCTCCTGCCTAAATCCCCGAATTTCGGAACAACTGACCAAGATAGGCGGTACTCTTTGTTTCCTCACAAGAATCTAAGAGCATGAGATGAGCTAGAGGCTGCTTCGATTTGGTGTTATGAAAAAATGTCCAAAGCATCGAACTGATTGCTCACTGATTATCAGCATTAATTATTTCACCTATGGAAGAAAACGCGCAATCCGGAGAAACGTCCTTTCTTCCATTTTGGTCATGTTTAGTGACATCACTTTTTTGGAAGTAAATTGTGAATTCAGAGATTCACCCTTCCTTTTGTTGATTAGTGAATAAACGAAAGAAGAAAAAACGCTCAAAGAGGTTTTTTCCCAAGACGGTGTTCAAGAAGGATTACCACCGCTAGTTTTCACTAACGGGTCCAACGAAAAACCGAAGGCACGTGTCCTAACATGGGCCAAAAAGGGATCTATAGGTATAATAAAACGTAGCACTGAAAAATACTACTATATTGTTTTAGGCTGTTTTTAAAAACTTCTGAGAACAAAAAAAAAATTGTGTTCGTTCAGCACGAGGATACGATACAAACTGAAGGGAACCTTTGATAATGTAAAAGTTTTGACTTTGATTGAAGACTGGTTGTCTGAACTAAAGTTCATTCTTTAACCAATTGTCTTTTGCTGAATCGCTGATTGAATTTTACCATCAAATATTTCTGCCTGGAATCGTTGCAGTGTCTGCCAATTACTTTTTGTTTAACTTTTGCGTTAGATGAAAGTTTATAAATGAAATAAATAAAACATCCTTTTTATTGCCGCTGATTTGAACATAATAAGGCTTTGATTAACACATCAAGTTTGTTATCCTGAAAAACTGCTTTTGCGCTGATGTCTTCTACTTTCTCGCAACATATGAATCACATAGATAAGCTTCGGAATGCTAATCATCTCTGTTTGATTAAAAAAAATGGAGCTGGTATCTGCACAAGGACCGTATTTTGACCGTTGAGTCTAAAGCTTTGAAATTGCGGTTCTGCGATATCTGATAATCATAGAGAAACTTTAGTTATCAACGTTTTATACATTTAATACAAGCTCATTCAATGTTAAAACTCGCATACTTATATTCCCATGATGGCCGCCAGCTTGGTTCCATTTTCATTACGGTCATCACGCTTGTTAGTTGAAGCAACGACACAATTGAACCTCTCATATGTAGCAACGCATCCCATAAAAGAGAGAAAGAAAAAAATGAATTCCAAAAACCACCCTCGTCCAAACCGAAGAGCCCGAACACAAAACAAGGGCCAGCTCAACAACCCCCTCCCACTCTCCCTCGAGTGGCACACAGTAGCATATAGTGTAACATATTGAATACGAAATGGCATATTAAAAATTCTGAGCTCGGTCCGAGCGAGGGAAAAACGGTCCAGCCAGCCAGCAGCGGAAAACTCGATCCGAAGGGACACAACAATTCCGGGCAACACACTCACACAACCGACAGCCGTATCGTATCATACTTACGGATTCTGAAATGTGAAATATTCTCAAGGGTCGCTCGTCGGCTAAAACAGACCGAGGCAGGGCAAGGGTGATGTGGAATGCTGTTGCCTTCGTCGCCGTCGTGGGTTAAGTAGGTTGGCTAGTTATGAGTTTTCGCTCTGGTCTTTGGTTCGCAGTGGCACACCTTCATACAAAGTTTGTACAAAATCTCAAAACTACCTAATAAACGATAATATATCAAATTTACTTAATACTCAAAGTAAGGTAATGCTTAGTATCCTTTGAAGATTCTCATCGCAATCCTCTAAGAAATATCATGAGAATCTTCTCAGGTTTTTCTTCAGAACTCATCTCTTGGAAGTAATATCACGAGATTCTTCTCAGGCTTTTCATCAGAACTACCTCCGGATTCTCTCAAGATTACCATTAGAATCTTCTTAGAATTCTCATCAGAATTCTCTCAGAATACTCATCATAATCCCTGCAGGATCAAGACTAACTAACCATCAGCTGAAAGTCTCGATAATAAAGATAATAATAATAATAACCCTCTCAGGATTCTTATTAGAATCCTCGCAGGATTCTCTTGAGAATCCTCTTTCTACTCACTCTCATCAGAATCTTCTCAGGATTCTCAACAGCTCAAATTGTTAACAGGAAATTTTAAAAACTTTCTTTTTTCGAGGTTTTTTTTCGGCCATGCGCCACTGTTGCGCCCTTGCTACTGGGACGGGTAGGTTCGGACCGAAATTGCGAAGCACCGCAAAGCTATCTCGTTAAACTTGTGTGTGGCCAGCCTTTCGTCCGTTCTGGATACAGCATCAGCAGCAGCCGCACAGTATCTCCGTTAGTCACCCGTTTTTCTTATGGGCCGTCGTTGGAATGAGGGGTGGGTGGTGTCCTGTTTTCCCCCTTCTGCCTCACTCTTTTCTCCCGGTTGAAATAACAATCCGGTTGTTTTTTCTATCTACTTTATTCGGACCGGGAAATTGAAGGGACATCGAATCCGGTGATATGGAGGTCGGGGCAT
Organism: Aedes aegypti; assembly: GCF_002204515.2. Taxonomy (NCBI): domain Eukaryota; kingdom Metazoa; phylum Arthropoda; class Insecta; order Diptera; family Culicidae; genus Aedes; species Aedes aegypti. Next base: position 19,945 of record NW_018734677.1, read on the forward strand.
GGGAGTGTGAGGTTTGTGGGACTGTATGTTGTTTTTGCAACATTAATTTGTGAAATAAAATTGACTCGTTTTCTTATTCGGGTGAAAGATATGATTTTAAGAGTAGAATATACTTGGAATCTGGGCTGGAGAAAATTTTTATTTGTTGATTAAAGGCGGATAGATATGGTTCATTATTTTTATCGTAATTGATAGAAATGGTTGTCAACAGGTGCTAACATATACTTATTAGTAATCGAAGTAATATATGAGATACCGTTGAGAGGAGTGATTAAGGGCCACTATTTTGCAGCAAATTTTGGCAGACATAGCCTATAAATAAATGAAAAACCAAATTTAGTTTTATACCATTTAATTGTACTAGGGTTTGTATCTTTAAACAAATACCGTAAAACGGGGTAACTTTGATAGTTTTTTCGGAGAAAACTTCAATATTTATGCATTCTGTATCGAAGAATAATATTTTATATTTTTAAAACAAGTACTGACATCCTAGCTATCGATTGCACTTGATAGATTGCCAAAAGATTTATTCTGAATGGATATTTAATTTTTCATATAATCGAAAGTCGATTTTCTGTTTTGGGGTAACTTTGATAATGGAGTATAAATCGAACAAGATTGAATGAATCACGGAACATTTAAAGGGCGTTGCATACCTCTAGGCGTTTAACGCTATATGGAAATTTCTGAATTAGATTACAAAAATGGTCCCAGTTTGTAAAAATGGTTTTCGCTAAGAGATTTGAGGCCAAATTCATATTCTACTATAACTAGGCTGTCATGGGTAAGTGACGAACTCATTATGACTTTATCAAATAGTGGTCATAGAACAGATTGTTTGTAAGCGTTGTAAAAATGCTAAAATCTTGTAAATTTTTAATATTTGCATAAGAATCCACAAATGCACTTGATTTCAACGAAAATAGCTTTGACATGAAGTGTCATACTAATACTCTTTACATTTGCATTCGTTTTCCTTAACTGATTGACAGAAACTTCGATATTTCGTTTACTATGTTGGGGGTCTCGCACTATCAAAGTTTCCCGCATTATCAAAGTTACCCCGTTTTACGGTACCGTAATCCGGGGTCAAATTGGTCACTATTTCACAACTTTTTGTCATGTTTTCCTTTGGAATTCAAAAATTGTCAAATTTATTTCTGTAAAATCAGTACTTCATTGGTCTCTATCAGTTTATGTAATCATTTTTATTTATGAAATAAAATTTAACCTTTCATAAAAATAGTGTTATTATCAAAAATTGAAAATGACACATTGGGGCGAAATTATTCACTATATAATAAAGCATATTTTAGAATGTAAAATTTTCCTATCTGCTAAATTTGGGTCTCCTGAATCTGAAAATGATGTTGCTAACACCTTAAAAAAACTGTGATTATTTCTATACAAAACTGACCTTAATAAAAAAGAAATATCTTAAAATCATCATTAGAAATCTATAAATTAGAAAACATAGAATGTTTGTGATGGCAACGAAGCATCAAGCATCCTTGAGAGGAAATGCTATTCGGTACCGACCTGATCAAATTCACCCCAGTGATCAATTTGCCCTCGGATTACGGTACGTGTGTTTCGTCCTCATCTGTAAGGCTGTCTTCAGTGTCGTGTACTATACTCAACTCCAACACGACACTGAAGACGGCCTTACAGTTGAGCTCTAAGTACGCGTATCTGCCGAATCAAACATGGAACAATCACGGAAAAAAACTGAGAGAGTGCTGATTGTTTATTTCCGAACATTTCGACACTAGATTAAGAGTACCAAAAAATGAAACGGACCGGATAATATGAAAGACGCAGTTAGCGGATTACTAATTTTTGCATGTCCCAAAGACCACATTATGTGTTTTTAGTACACGTACGGTATCTATTTTCGTTTTCAGCTCTTCAATTTTGAGCTAGAGGTCAACAACAATGAATATGATAGCTTAAATTAATGTGAAATTGATCAACGTTTCCAACGGTTTCATTTCTCGCAAATAGATCACCAATATTAATGTGATAAAAACAAGTATTTTACCTCAACTATCCTCAAATTGCGTTTTAAGTTTTTGCTGTTTAAAAATGTTTGTTTCCAAAAAAGTAAGAGGTTGTTTCCGAGGTACAACCGCCAAGTTGACGTTGGATAACGTTAGCTACTTCTTCTATTTCCTGGCTTGTGACCGTCACGAACTTATGCAAGATGTCTACTGATAAAAATCCAATGAATTTTCATACTATTTGTTGCATGTCAATTCTGACCTATTATGGACATTGTGTGTTATTATTTGGTTGGTTTGGTTAACACTTCAACACCGATAGATTCTGTCGATGGAAGAAGAAGCATGAGCGGTAACTCTTGCTTCCCAAACAAATGTTTCGGTCGAGCGTTAGGTCCACGCATAATGCACTAAGGTTGGTTGCTTTAGTGGGTTCGCGAGCTCCATGTTCTCCTCTTTGCTCAAATCGATGTTAAAGTTGCCAGTCACCATGATTGGCATGATCTCCTTTTGATACTCGAAGAAGTTCTGCACCATGAAGAACTTCTTTTGCTTCGTCGTGGTATCCGGGGAAATGTAGAGGCAAATCTGCGATTCCAGAGCTCGGCCGTCATGGTCCTGCAAGATCGGTTTGTTTGAGGATACCAAACTGTGCGCGATCCACGCCAAGCGTGTCAGCATCATGCCGAAGGACATCTAGCTGACTCGTCGTATCCGTGGAGAACACGCTTAAATTGAATTGCAGCACAATTTCAAACAAAACGGCCCTTTTCAGGTCCACAACAATGCATTCCACGTAAAAGAGTTACAACCAGAGACATTTTGTCTATGACTATTAATTGATTAATTAATGTTTTTATCAATTATAATTTTGGTTGAATAGTTTTCAACGGAGATAGATGGCAAACAAAGTTTTACCTAAGTTCTCGTCGCTCGGGTCGGGTGGCGGTTGCATTTTTGCAGCCTCTACTCTTAACTGATCCTTAGGAAATTGCCTATATATAGGTGTTTTCATAGCAATTCTTGAAATTCACTATTCATTATTCATTATTTCTTTAAATATTGCATTATTAGGAATTTAGCAAGCATATTCGGATTCAGGGACCTCATATTTATTATGTAGAGTCGTTTCAAAAAATAACGACAATCGCAATTGTTCAATTTCACCCCGAAATGGGATTCCCCGATTTTTAATTTAAGGGATGATTTTTAGCACTACAAGCACATTTGTTAGAAAATTTTGGCACATGAGCCGAAGAGGCTAATCGTCGTACTTGTTTTCCTGCATTCAGTTGTTTGGCATTTTCAACATTTTTGAAAACAGACAATAAAAACCATGAAAAATGATCAGTTTTACCCGATATTACGGTATATGTAAACTTCAAAACGCCAAAACCTTATAACAGCAAGAAAAATGTGCTTTTCTATGAAAAATAAGACATGCCTCGATATTTACCAATTTTTCAATAGTTTAGTCATGAAAATCAATAATTTTCATTATTGGAGTAGATTCGTAGAAAGATGTCCAATCGATTGGCGCAAGAATCTTGAAAATATATGTGGGAGTTAGTATGTTATAAACAGTCAAAATCTAACCACTTTTCGTGACGCGAGCGATTTTTCGTTTTTTCAAAATTGTACCCCAGTATGTTGCCGTAAGACGTTATCCAACGTCAAAAATAATATATTTTTTTTACTTATTGGCGTAAATTTCCACGTGTATCGTGATAGAAGGATTATCTTAAACATTTCACAAAATTTCGTAAGCTGTGTAGGAAATAGTTCAAAGTGTTGAGATTCAACAGTCGATTATCCAAGAATGCGTTGGTAGTTACCGTTTCGATTCATTTTACGGACACTTAAGGCCTTAGTGAAGTACAACTCATCAAATAGCATATAAATAAATCATTCTGTATGATTCCTCCACATTATTGAGCCTTCAGAACACTTAACTTTCGAATGGTGGGTGAAGATTTTGATTCCGCAATATAAATAATTTAAAATAATTATAAATGGATGTTTAGACTTTTCATGATCCCTATTCCGGACGCTTCCATGCTTTTGCTTCATATACCGGACACTTTGGTTCGAATTCCTGGCAGCCTTTAAGAATCATAGAAAGAAAAGTCAAAGTATCAATTGAATTCATCAAACCCTTAAAGAGATGGCTAAGGCAGTTGCTCATTACATATTTTCAGAGATATTTATGAAAAATGCTTACCAAAAAGAGCCTCAAAAGTGAGAACTTTTGAAACATTTTGTTTGAAATGTTGCCCATACAAAGTAGAGTGTTCGGAATTTGAAGCTGTCCGTAATATGAATCAAAACGGTATAACAACTTTCATCAACTGTGATACTGTTTTGATTATATTACGGATAGCTTCAAATTCCGGAACTCGACTTTGTATGGGAAACTTTTTAAACAAAATGTTTCAATTTTTGCCGTTCAAAAGCTCTCACTTTTTTGAATTAAAAAGCATTTCTCATAAATATCTATGAAAATTCGTAATATCCAACTGCCTTAGACCTCTCTCTAGTGGTTTGGCAAATCAAATTAATGATTTGACTTTTCTATATAGAGGTTGTCCGGAATTCGAATCAAAGTGTCCGGAATATGAGGCAAAAGTATGGATGCATCCGGAATAAGAATTGAAAGCTAAATGATATGAAGGCTCGATAGTGTGGAAGAATTATACAGAATAATTAACTTCACATGATGTTTAATGAGTTTACTTCACTGAGGCCTCAAGTGTCCATAATATGAATCAAAACGGCATTTATAAACCAACACACGAAAACAAAATTAATACTGAAGGTGCTAAAAATATATTACTCTGTATGAGAAAGCTTAGAGACAACTGGAAAATTTACATATTTGTAGGATTTGCAATAGATTTGTAAGAGTTTTGAAGCAAATGGATGCATGAATGTTACTTATGCGGCTGACGACGATGGTAGAACGAGTCAGAGCACTGATCTCTCCGGATACTGTTCGTCCTGTTCTGTTTTTGTTACAACTACACCCGATTGTTACTATTTGATGGCTCTGCAATGTGTCTGAGTCTATGCAAAGAAAATCGCTAAATTATTGACCGAAATTGAGCACACGCGCATTGACCCGCATTATATGTCATCGAATTAGGTTTCAGGCGTTGAATGCATTCCGTATTCGACTTTTAAGTTTCAAGAACCACATGATTTGTATTTGATTGTAACACAGATACACATGGGATAAATTTTAAGATCGTGAAAAACTATCCAGACACGCCGTACTTAGCTATCAAAATGCCTGGGAGGGAAAAACCTATACAAAACTTCTGTACGTCAAAGTGAGCCGATATAATGCTGTCACGAACTGTCACTGTGAGCCAGGGTCTTAAACAACGGACAAACATGATAAAAGCGCGTAATTATTCAAAATAAATTTTCGCACTTCATATAAGGTGACAAAAATCTCATGAGAATCAATTCATGCATATTCCAAACTAATGTAACGAAAGCACCTTTAATTCTGATTGAGTATAAAGTGTTAAAATACGCAGCTTTTACTTTTTTTTCTAATACATATTTAATTTAAATTCATAGAAAACTATGACCCTTTTCCTATGTTGGTCTAGAAAGATCTTAGGTACACAACAAAATGAGCGGTAACCTTAGCGAAGATCGGGTAACCAACCCCGGTGGGAACTTTGGTCGTATGATTCAGCAAATCTGAAGCGTCTGTACCCTATGTTAGGAGCGGCTCACAACAGCGTCTGTTCTCCATGTCAGGGGCGGTTGGTTGTCAGAGTGCCAGAGAAGGACTCTAAGCTAAACTGTGCACTATGGCCCTCCGGACATTTAGAGAGTTGATGTCAGGCCCTGCAAACCAGCCGTATCAGTTCAAGCAACGAATAGAGTAAAGTGGGGCAAAAGTTCGAGTGGGGTAAGAGTTTCTTTTTAAGATTTCCAGCTCAATTCAAAACAAATCTTATAAATGTCATGGTGGTTCGAATGCTATTCAAGTAAGAGACTTTCACTCCAAATATCATAAAAATAGATTGAGATTTGGAAAAGTAATGGCTATTCGTTGTTTTTCGACGTGAATATTGTAATTTTTGGTCAAATTTTCATTCCATGGAACAAGGTGAAGATAAAATCTTTTTCAATATTTTATGTAAGGGCGTTCCTAAGCCTATCGTAAGGTTGCTTTGACGTGTATTAGTTTTTGCATAAATGCTTGAAAACAATTGTTGGCCCATAGTGGGGCAAAAGTTCGAATCAGCGGGGCAAAAGTTCGACCCATGTATAAAATCACGGAAAAATTTGCAAATTGCCTAAAATCCACATATTATCTTCAAATTTAGTTAAATTTGTCTGATCGTGTGAAAATTGTCACCAAAATTTTACATTTCCAAAAGTTCGAATAAGACAATCAATTTTGAAACTGTTATAACTGAAAATGGGTAAATATTTTGACACAAGTTTGTTCAACAAAATTATAGTCAATATGTTGAAGGTTCACTGTATGGTATTTGTTTTGTTTTAACTGCTATTGTTTTCCTGGAAACTTTGATTATACCACTAAGGTCGAACTTTTGCCCCACCTTACTCTAATCAACGAGAGAATACGAACCGGGAAAATCGGCGGAGACCACAGTGACGTGAAACTGTAAATCTCTCAACTTCATCGGAAGCACACGCATACTCGCCGATGTGCTGAAGGACCGCGGATTCGACATCGTAGCGTTGCAGGAAGTGTGTTGGAAAGGATCAATGGTGCGAACGTTTAGAGGTAACCATACCATCAACCAAAGCTGCGGCAACACACGCGTTCTGGGAACAGCTTTTATAGTGATGGGTGATATGCGAAGGCACGTGATCAGGTGGTGGCCGATTAATGATTGAATGTGCAAGTTGAGGCTTAAAGGCCGGTTCTTCAACTTCAGCATAATAAACGTGCACAGCTCTCACTCCGGAAGCACTAATGATGATAAAGACGGTTTTCACACGCAGCTCGAACGTGAGAACGACAGTTGCCCAAGCCATGAAGTCAAAATCATCATAGGAGATCTAAACGCTCAGGTTGGCCAGGAGGAGGAGGAGGAGGACTTCAGATCGACTATTGGAAAGTTCAGTGGCCACCAGCTGACGAACGAAAACGACTAACGACTGGTTGTTTTCGCCGCCTCCAAGAATATGGCCATTCGTAGCAACTACTTGCAGCAAAACCTTCCATACCGATACACCTGGAGATCACCATTGCAGACATATTCACAAATCGACCACGTTCTGATTGATGGACAGCACTTCTCCGACATTATCGACGTCAGGTCCTATCATGGTGCTAACATCGACTCTTACCATTATCTGGTCATGGTTAAACTGCGCCCAAAACTCTCGGTCGTTAACAACGTACGGTACCGACGGCCGCCCCGGTATGATCTAGAGCGGCTCAAGCAACCGCATGTCGCCACTGCATACGCGCAGCACCTCGAGGCTGCACTACCGGAAGAAGGTGAGCTGGATGAATCCCCTCTGGAGGACTGCTGGAGAACAGTGAAAGCAGCCATCAACAATGCAGTTGAGAGCAACGTTGAGTGCGTGGAACGGAGTCGACGGAACGATTGGTTCGACAAGGAATGCATGCAGATTCTGGAGGAGGTTATGCTGCAGCAAGGAACCCGGCACAACGTGAAGCGTTATAGACGGAAACGGCAACAGCAGACCCGCCTCTTTCGGGAGAAAAAACGCTGCGAAGGCGCATCATCAGTGAAAGTCGGGCCTACTATGGCCTCCACAAGAAGCTGCGGTCAAAAAATCTCGAAGACTTATTCAAACAGACTCAAGTCAGAAAAGTTAACAAACTTACTTTATCAATCCTACGTGTTTCGCAGACTAAATTATACACATTCCACTCTAAACCAACTCTATTTTTCACTTTTAGAACGTTCAATTTCCGGATTTACAAACGATGAAAGTAAGATTCTCCACTTTCGCAACCAAACCGCTACTTCCACCGCTCTGTTGTATGGGAGACAAAGTGACTTAACCATGAATCAAAACAAAACACTACTTGAGTCGATTTTACACTGGTACAAAAACGTCATAAGTAACTGATTGAAACGGCTTATCATCTTGTCATACAATTTTTGTGGGAAATTATAGTAACTACCTATTGTTTTAACGCGAGCTGATTGCATGCAAAATTTAAACGATGTACACGGTAAAAAAAGTTAAAAGAGGGAATTCATTTTGAAACAGTTTCAGAAGAAAGGTTGTGATTCTTCTTAATTAACTTTCTCAAAACCGTTTGATAGTTACTTACGTCGATTTGAAAAAGTAATCGAGAAATATCCACACCCGCACCAAATGTACTATGTACAAAACGGTCATAAGGCCGGTAGTCCTCTAACGTTAACGATGCTCGAGGAGGACTTGCAAGCACTTGGAGTCTTTGAACGTCGGGTGCATGAGACGATCTTTGGCAGTGTGCAGGAGAACGGCGTATGGCGTCGAAGGATGAATCACGAGCTCGTTCAAATCTACGGCTAACCCAGTATCCAGAAGGTGGCCAAAGCTGGAAGGATACGATGGGCAGGGCATGTTGCAAGAATGCCGGACAACAACCCTGCAAAGATGGGTTTCGCTTCGGATCCGGTTGGTACAAGAAGGCGTGGAGCAGAGCGAGCTAAGTGACCGGATCAAGTGCGTATCAATTTGGCGAGCTTGAAGCAGAATCGAGGATTGAGAGATGCGGCCACGAACCGAGTGTGGCGTGAAGTTGTTGATTCATTGTTGTTCGTGCACCACGAACAACAATGAATCTGTTCTGTGAATCTGTCTGTTCCTTCCATCCCACACTGGTTCAGAGCCCGAAAAACATGCGTTTTTTAGTTTTCGATGTCTAAACGTGATTGAAGAAGGACGGTGTGTTCTGAAAAGTTGGAGTATATTGCCTAAGCTTTATTTTGATATAAAAATAATTGTGATCTATCCACCTAGTAGTCCAGTGTGAAAATATTTTTTTCAATATTTGCTCAAATCGAGTAGCAGTCTTCAGCAAAGTTGTAGATAATGATAATTGAAAATTTTTCTTCTAAGACATCAATTTTGTTCAAACATTTGTTCAAGAGTTTCAGAGCATTTTGTATAAAATACTCCTAAAACCAGATTTTTTAAAACAACTTTTTACATAACGATTTTAGCAAAAATGTTTATTCTAGAAAGTTGTCAACAATCAAAAAATCATTCTTTCTCTCGAAGACACTAACTTTCTATCTCATCTTATTTCCGAGTTATTATCAATTTTAGCTAAAAAAAATAGTCACTTTTTGACTCAAAATATCATGGAAAGCGGCAAAAAGCGGCAAACAAAACAACTTCCATCTGAAAGATGTTATTTTAGGCTAACGATCAGGCATTGTTTCGTTTTGTTCCGTCGTGTTCCAATGCTCATCAGGAACTACTGTTTATGGACCCAATTATAGCAATTAAAAAAAAAATAAGTAATATAAAATGATAACATGCCCCATTTGTTCAGCTGTCATTCTCCTCCTCGCCCACACTCATACACAGTAACATGTTATAAAAATGTTGTTCTATGATGAGCGATATACTTGTGTAGGTTTGGAATTGTGTTATGATATAAGTGAATGATATAAGTGAAAATTATCATGATTTTATTACCTTGGCAGTTTCAATTTGTGAGGGCAGTTGTTTTAAGAGCAAAATAGAGATGTTCAATTAATTTTCAAGTACAACTACTTGCGTTAAAATCTTTGTTCTGTGAAGTTATTTATAAAAATGCTTTAAATGGGCCCATAAACAGTAGTTTCTAATGAGCATTGGAACACGACGGAACAAAATGAAACAATGTCTGACCGTTACCCTAAAAGAATATCTTCCAGATGGAAGTTGTTTGGTTTGCCGCTTTCCATGATGTTTTGAGTCAAAAAGTGACTATTTTTAAACTAAAATTGATAATAACTCGGAAATAAGATGAGATAGAAAGTTGGTGTCTTCGAGAGAAAGAATGATTTTTTGATTGTTGATTGTTGTTTGATTGTTCTAGAATAAACATTTTTGCTAAAATCGTTATGTAAAAAGTTATTTGAAAAATCTGGTTTTAGGAGTATTTCATACAAAATGCTCTGAAACTCTTGAACAAACGTTTGAACAAAATTCATGTCTTAGAAGAAAAATTTTCAATTATCATTATCTACAACTTTGCTGAAGACTGCTACTCGATTTGAGCAAATATTGAAAAAAATATTTTCACACTGGACTGCTAGGTGGATAGATCACAATTATTTTTATATCAAAATAAAGCTTAGGCAATATCCTCCAACTCTTCAGAACATATCACCCTTCTAAAGTCAGTTTTGGACATCCAAAACTAAAAAACGCACGTTTTTCGGGCTTTGAACCAGAGTGCATCCGTGTACTGCGATGTGTGGCGAACATTAGTCCGACAAGGATGACAGCTAATGACAATAACCCCTTCGGAAATGCAAAGATGGAGACTTCCGATCCCTAGTATACAAAAGGCTTCGAGAGCCGTCATCATCCTCTTCTTTCATCCCTCTACGACGATACCTGGAGCCATCATCGACGTTCATCCACACGGAAATTTGAAATGCAGTGAATTAGTAAAAATTAAGTGAACTCTAATGAAAGTGAATTTATTGTAGCTTGCATGAAATAAAAATTAAGGTAGAAGTGAATATTTGTATAAATTCGAGTAATAAAGTGGACTTAAGGAGAAACGAAGTTGTTGCGAATGCTGTAGAAGAAAGGACTAAATGCGATCAACTTGGCCGCGATTTCCTTGGCCTGGCAGTGGTTCTCAGTGTAACCGTCCACCGTTCATCTGTGCTACCGACAATTGTTATCTGTTAAGATGCCAACTCAAATAAATAAATTAAGAACACAAATTACGCCATCCACATATTACGTAACGCTCTATGGGGAGGGGTGAGCAGACTCAAGCGTTACGGCTCATACAAAAATTGGAAATTTTTCATAAAAAAAAGCGTCTTATACTATCCTGGGCGGGATCCACGAAACTTTGGGCAGGTTATCAATAGAAAATTAGGGAAGATGCTCACAAAATAAAGGAAAGGATACCGATGACTTTGGTCATTATTCCAAACTCTTTGGCGGATTTTTCATAGTGTTTTTTAAATTTTTAAAAGAGTTTAACATGGTCAAAATTTTCACAGCATACATAGCCTAAAATTCTGTAATACATTTTGAATTACATCAAAACATGTTAAACAGAAGCTGAAACTCGATTAGTTATACGAAGATCTTGGATGTAGTACCGTTGTAACTATTTAGATAACGTTGTTTTTAATATTTGACCTCACTGTTAAAAGTTTGCCTACACATTTGAAAATAATGAAGATTACACGTCATGTAAACTTCATTTATGTGATGTAAACATGACGTCATGTGAATTTAAGTCTGGAATCATGTAAATTTATGTTATATGTCATGTAATCACGCAGAATCCTGCTGGATTACATGACATATAATTGAAGTTTACATGACATGTCATGAAAATATCCATTATATACCACGCTCCAATTATGTGCATTATATGTCTCAGAAATTTACACGTTTCGTTTGAACTGTGTAGTTGATATGTGTTTTATTCATTTGGTGTTAGGTATATATATCGTCGAAACTATATATTTGAAAATTACATTTGATAGATCCTTGACAAAACTTCTCTCCAATCGTGAATTGAAAATTATTTACAATGTTCTTAAAAATAGCTTTTGAATTATTTGTAAATATTTCCATCTTCTACTTACTTACTGTGCAAAAATTGAAAGCTAACAATTCCTTGAAAATTAAAAAAACCATTTGAAATATTTAAGCATCTTTTAAAATAATAAACGACAAAATTTTCAATTAAGTTCCAGCATGCTATTTTTTAATGAATCGTCTGCAGAATATCCTGACCAAATCTACGGAAATTTTATTAAAAATATCCCTTGAAGTTTTCGACAACTTTTTATAGTTCTTTGAGAATTTCCTGGAAAAATTAATCATATTTCAATTTCCAAAGAATCTAAACCACCCTATTCTCTTCCGAAGAATTTTATAATTGTTCCTATACAATTACAATTATATGGTTAATTTGGTGAAACATTCTTAAGTTTAAAAGGAATTTCTTTCTTAAGTTTAGAAGGAGGCATTCAAATTCTATTTCACGTATTCACGGCATTAAAATTCTATTTAAGCATAAGCACTTTTATTCTTTCCTGTTCATCCTAGCAAAAACATTGTGAACTCAACCCAAAACAAATGGTTCAGAGATGTTTAGTAGGATTTCTCTATAAAAAAAAATGTATTTCACCACAGTTTGCAACGAAAACTTTTGTATAAAAGGAAATACCGTAATCCGGGGGCAAATTGATCACTATTTTACAATTTTTTGTTGTGTTATCTTTTAAAAATAAGTCCAGTGGTTCATACTTAAGCTTTAATCACTCAAAGTTGACATTTAGGCAGTCGATTGTTCATCACCGACATTTCCAACTGTATTGCTTACACCTTCAAAATGTGTGGATATTCCAATGCAAAACTGACCCGATGTGGCACCAACCCGATCAAATTCGCCCCAGTTGACAAATTTGCCCCCGGATTACGGTAGCTATTTTTTTAATTAAACAAAGAATTAAAATACATATGAAAAGCAAGCAGTAATATTACTTTTAGTGATACAGTGATGAAAACTGAGAAAGCAGATTCCATAAATTTATCTCATTGTTCGATGACTTCTTTTGTCTATATTCACAGTTTAAAAGTTTCACCTAGCATACAGTGAAGATATTGCGAAGAATAGTATGTTACGAAAGCAAACACCAACAACATGCACTACTGTTCAGCTTTGACAGTAGATTCAAATATTTCAGATAATATTAGATTGCCCAGAGAATTTGAATACATTTACAATTCCAATGAACTTAACAGGATAAAGACTTCTGACCGTCATAAACCTGAAATACCGCCATTATCATATTAAATTTGCATTTTTACACTGCAGATAACCGTCCGTATCCCATCGATTTCTCGACGGGCAAAGTTTTGCTCTTCTGGCTGCCCCTTGGCCCAGGTCCATTCAACCGTTTGTCCCGTTTCCCCTCCCCCTCCCACACCGCATTGCAGATCCGATTCACCGGAAAAAGGACACACGTAGAACGAAACCATGTAAACCCTTGTCCATTTATTTCTATTAAATAAAATATTTGCTGTCCCTCCCACATTCCACCTTCGGGCAGAACCTTGCCATGCCCACACGTCGTCGTCGAGAGGACACAAACCTACTCCGGAAAAGGAAAAAAGGAAATCAAGGAAACGTGAAAGGACAACCCGACCGGGCCAAAAAGGATTCTCATAGCAACACATCCATCCTGCTGTCGGTAGTGTTGCTGTACCTCCCCATCCACCTTCCACTTTTCTCCGAGTCCAACCCAAGGAAATCTCAATATTCATCTATCTGGGCACAAAAATTCCCGGTATCTTGTTAACACATGCCGACCATTTCCGTGTTCGGTCTCACCCTTATAATGGCAAACACCTCGTCCGTTCCCCGGGAATGTCCCCCAGTTTTCGTTCCCTGCCATAACACTTCAAAACGGTCCGAGGCGAGCAGTGGCGCAAGTTATGTAGCAGCTTTCCATTTTATGGCCAGCTCTGTCCGAAGAAAAAGAGACGACACACAGAGGAGTAGCTAGAACAAGTTCGTGGCCATAAGTTTAATTGAAAAATATAGATTTTAGATAAAGATAAAGCTTTTAGATCCTACCATTTTTATAACATAGTCAATAGCATGTCGCATGCTGTGGGCCTCATTGAGGAGACGTCAAAGCACTGAATATATGTGATGAGTTTAGAAAAAGTGGGGTTTTCAATAATTCCTTCATCTCGTTCTTATATATATGTTTAATATTTTCTGTGCCGAATTTCCTAAATTTTCTAGGATGTTTTCGATTTCGTTTTGTGTAAGCTTCGGTACAAAATTTTCTAAAAAATATGTTTAATTTTATTATTTTAAGACAATTTTGAATAAAAAGTTTTTTGTCATTTATGAACAATTTCAATATTGAAATCTCGAGGATGGAATTCGATCCCAGGTCCTCAGCGTGAGAGGCGTGTGTTCTTATCACTACACCAGGTCCGTCCCAAATTTTAATTCTCTGATTAATGATAAAGCATGCGTTTTTTTCGATGTAATGTTCGAGAGAATAGGTATAAAACACATGTTCAATGTTTGTATAACTGACCTATGCAAAATTGATAATTCAAGGGGTTAGAAGCGGCGACGACAGAAAAACGGTATCCTTATAACCTCCCTGAAGAAAGAAATAAATGAAATAATTCCACTTTTAAATTTGTTACCGACCGAAAAACCGATCGAAGAGGGATCACTAGGATCATAAGAGCAAAAACATAATTTTGGCCTTGGTTGACTCAAATTACTCTTGTGTGTGACGGAGCAGACTTAGAACTTTAAAAATACCACACAACGGTAAACATTCACACATGAGTTTTCCTCCTCATTCACGTTTACACAAACACAGCAACAGCAGGCCATGCCAAATGCCCAAGGAAGGATGGACCGAAGCCGAGCGGGCAGTAAACGGTCGAAAATATGTGTGCATGTGGGATGACTTTGACAGGGGGTGTGGGCAGGAAAATCCTTCCGAAAACGACCTTTTTCTCTGTCCACCATGAATAGCTCTGTATGGGTTTTGTGTGGGTTAGAACGGGTGTTTGCACTGTCCTTTGCAAATAAAGGCAAGCATAGAGTGAGAGAATGAAAGAGAATATCTGACTTGTCCAAGCGACTTCTATCGGAAGTATGTACCTTACGGCCAGTGCTGGGTTTTTCCTGGACGGTGTTTTAAATAAGTTAGAAACAGATCCGTAATCAAACGCATTTGGTAATCACTATATTCGAACCGCCAATTTTATTTAATTATGTCATATACCAAGTTGTTTTCATTTTCGATGTGCACTAGGTCGTTCCTTATTTTTCTAAATTGCGAAATGTTACAAGTTCGTCATTGTAAAGTGCTCGTTTTAGTAAGAAAAAAATCAAGTTAAAATTTTAAGTCCGTACGTGGACGCAAAATGGTCGCCCAACGGCCTTGAAGGTATTAGGCGTAGATGATCCCGTGCGCGAAATCGAGCACATGTTGCGTACACTAGAGCAGCGAGCTCGATTTGGCGCACGTGGTCATGTACGCCTAATACATTCAGGGCCGTTGGGGGACACCTTAGCGTCCACGTACGAACTTCAAATTGTTACCTGATTTTTTTCTTACCAAAACGAGCACTTTGCAATGAGGAACTTATAACATTTTGTATTTTCGAAAAATAAGGGACAGCCTAATGTGCACTCGACATATTCGAGAATTTTCACCACGTAAAAGTGCCCTCAACGTTATAGACAATCATAGAAGTTGCCTTATTGATCGACGATATCTTTGTTCCAGAAAAAAATCTTGAAAAATAAGGAGCACGGTAGACCACCAAAAAGAAAAGGAATCAATCAATCAGCTACAGAGCTGACCCGATTTTGTCAGCCCGCAGAAAACGTTTTACCGTTTTGACTCATATTCCGAACACTTAAGGCCAACAGTAACTTCAAGTGCATCTGATTAGCATAAATTGGCTGATATTTCTGTTAATTTGAAATTTCTTCGCATAGTCTAACTGTTAGCATCTGGGTGTACCGATAATAAGGTTGATTTTATTAGTTTTAGTATTGTTTTCACGTTAAAGTATGGAACAACATTTTGATTCAAATGCCGAACACTGTGTTCAATCTGTCTCATATTCCGAACACCTTGATTCAAATTCTGAACAGCACGAATAAATAGTATTTAAATGAATAATTTAGCAAATAAATTTATCTGAGCTTGTTCTACTGGTCTCATACTAGAGAATCATCACTACTCCCGCGGTGCGGTATAAATTAAATTGCAGACGTTCAAATTGAATTGCAATTGACTACCATTTCCTTGTTATTTGGTGACATATTTCAGCGAAACATTTCAACCAAATCGCCATACAAAAACTGAGTGTTCGGAATATAAGTTTGTTCGGAATTTGAGACAAAACGGTATTAGCGATTTTTTTTGCGATTTTTTTTCAATAATGTTGAACTTATTCTGAATACGCATAAAATAAAGGAAAAAAGTTTTGAAAAGGAGGCTGACAAAATCTGGTCACAGTCAAGCTGTATCCATAGTACGATCCACAACACCTTTACGAGTGCAACGAACAATACAGTCAACTTACCCTCGATTGACAAATAAGAGTGAGGTTATATTTTTCAAAATCGATTTGAAAAACTCAAAATCGCGAGAGCGAGAGCAATTCATAATTCGCTTTTTCAATTTCTAAATTTCCAAAACATAACTTCAACTTCGACTATTTTTTTAACTCAATTTTTCCCCTTAGCTCGATGAAATGAGCGATCTTTTTTAATATAGCTTACCTTGACTTTTCTGTAAATCGATACCTCTCTAAAGGGCGAACATGAAATTATTGCGACTCATTCAACAGGGCATAACTTTTCTACCATTGGGTAAAAATCAACCAAATTTTGCACACTTTCTCATTGATGTGTATTGTTTACATGCTGTCAAACTCGAAGTCGTATTTTTCGATTCAACTAAAATGGAGGTGAACCAACGCGATTCGAGAGAACAAATTCTTTTCAAACACCTGGAATTGCCTGACCTGTCGCACCGGCAGTTGGGAAAATGTTGAACATTCGCCATTCAATTGTCTCCAGAGTGTTGAAGCGGTTCCAGGAGCGGTTGACGTTGGACCACGGCAAAGGGGCTGGAAGAAAACCGGGACCGCAGAACAAAAAGACGGAGGGAAAGGTGAAGCGGATAATAAATGCAAATCCCAACGTCTCAGGTCGTGATTTGGCTAAAAAGATCGGCAAGTCGTAGAGCTACGTCCAGAATGCAAAGAAGAGAGCTGTACTACATACATACAACGTACAGAACTTCACAAACCGCGATGAGCGGCAACAATCAACGGCTCGGGCACGGAAGCTCTACGAGAAGATGCTGAAAAATATGGCTGCTGTGTGATGGACGACGAAACATATACCGTGCTGCATCAATAGCCGGACGCTTAAGCTGATCATAATTTTGATCGGCTTGATTAAAAATCATTGTGGAAAAAATAGCTAAATATTATTTTGATTCATTAAGCTTAAAGCTTAATCTTGCAGTGAATCACGAAATAATACATAAATTTCTACGAAATCTATGCATAATATTATAAAATAAATGGCTTATCGTGTCTTTAAATCCGGACACCTTGGTGGCGTTGAATCAAAATCCGGACATCAATGAATCAAAATCCGGACACTTGAATTGCTACACGCTTTGGAACTTACCGTATTTTATTATTATTATTACATTTAATGCGTCTGTGAATAAATACAAAAAAAAGCTTATCAGACAGTATTCACAACTGTTATCACTCCAAGGAGTGTTGCAGCATTATTTTTTAATGTGGATTAATTTGGTAATTTGGTGTGGACCAGCATGAAATCGTGAATATCTTGGGTATTCATCCAATCTGAATCGGTATGGCCAAGTCCCCAACCTTTTGGAACGCTTCAACATTAGTTGGTATGTGTGATTTGTGAGTAGTAGACAAAACTAAGGGAAGAGGTAATTCATCAGCAGCTGATCCAGAAGTAAGAACAGTGTAGTTTTATTTTTCAGTATTTGAAAAAAGTGATTGAACATTTTTCACGAGCTCTCATCCATATTAAATACAAGGTTCCAGATGGACAAAACGTCAAGCGCGTTTTTCGATTATTCTAAATATTTGGTAATCAAATGAAACCAATTCCTTACATCCTATTCAGTAACAACTCGTCGCTTTGATAAATTGTTGGCGGTTCGTTTAGATAACTCTGGGTGTCGTTGTAAAAACTTTTAAGCCACCCGCGTCCAGGAAGCTGGTTTTTGAAAATTGCAGTCTTGCCTACAGATTTCATGAAATCTCCCATCTGTAAAACGACGATTTTCTCACTGACCGGATATCTTGCCTCGGCGCTCGAGATGTTGTAGTCAGCAATAGCTTGCTCTTCGTCCTTTGGAAGAATAGGTTGAATTGCCCTTCCCTTATCTTGATTTCAGTTTGTCCTCCAACGTACTTTTGGGAATCCCAAATTGTTTTGAGGTCCCGCGGATCGAGCCTCACCTTGGCCACTGCTTGATCCAACGTTGTTCCGTTCATTGTCTATTCAAAAATAAGGAACAGTACGCAAGTTAAAATTATTTATTTCTTGCGTCTGGATTTGAAAACATTGTAATATTCTGGTTTTAAATCCGGACAGAAAAAATAATCAACAAAATACAATTTATATTAGCTTTCTTATGAATTTCACGTAGAAAACTTTTTGAACTTACCCTTTTTACACCTACTTTACTGAAGTAACTGATGCACGGATAGTTTAATCAACTAAAATGAGGCAAACAGACGATCCACTATATTTGAACTATTTGTTTAACACTTGCGAAAAGATGCACTTCTTAACAGAAACCGTTTATTTTTGATTTTTTACAATTTCACCTCATGGCCTACTACGTCACTTGTAACAATAAACAGATCTGTGAATTATGTGAAATGATGCTGCATATAATTAAATCTATATTCTATTCATAATTACCATTTAATTACAACAAATTGTTACAAGTGTCCGGATATTGGTCCCGTCTGGATTTTGATGCAGCACGGTATAAAAGCCGATTTTAAGAAAATTCCGGGGTTGAAGTTTTTCACCGGCAAGAGCAAGTTCAGTAAGGACGACAAATTTAAGAAGAAGAAATTGTTAAAGTTCGCCTTCAAATATCTCATTTGACAGGCCATCTGCTCTTGCGGACTGAGGAGTGAGCCTTTCCAACAATTCTTCTTGGCCTTCCCAACATTTTTTCTTGTCCAGAAGGCCAAAACTAAGGCTGGGCTTCGAACGTTCAAGGTACAAAAGGCCCTAATTGCGACGAGAAGCAGAACAAGTCCGCCAAAATCTGTTCCAGGAAGTTGTACTTCAACATGCTGACGAACGTTGAATGATAAGTTCAGCGTTCGGGAGCATGTCCGCACTCAAAAGATATCCAAATTTGCGAAGAAATTCCTGGTTTGGCAAGCCATCTGGACGTGCGGGAAGTGGTGTGCACCTTTCGTGACCCAGGACAAAATGAATGGACAGGTGTACATGAAAGAGTGCTCTCCTGAAGGCCCACAACGTCCCAACAATCTTCTGGCCGGATTTGGCCTCATGCCACTACTCCAAGGACGTGCTGAAGTGGTATGCGGACAATATGGTCAATTTCGTGCCGAAAATGTTCAACCATCCCAACACTCCGGAGCTCCACCCCATCGAAAAGTACTGGGCGATTATGAAGCAGCACCTTCTTAAACGACTTAAGGTAGTGAAGACAGTCGAGGAACTGAAGAAAGTATGGGTAAAACGGTTGATTCACAGGTTGTGCAGAATCTTATGGCCGGGGTTGAGGCCAAGGTGCGGGCATTTGCGACTGTAAATAAAATACGAGTAAAATGGTAAAATGAAGTTTAATAGTTATTTTTCCATCCCTGAAAATTTGATGGCAATAAGGCTATCCATGAGGACTTTCCGCGATAGGGCTGACAGCTCAAAGTGTGAATGCAACCGAAACGAATGAGTAAACAAAGCATGCGAGTGTTCCCGGAGCTTTACATTTTCCTTTGTAATCGAACGGTCACTCCGATCGTGAAACGTCAAAAGCTCTTGGTAAACAAAAACTGGCTGATCGCCGCTGTCTCATGGATTGCCTTATCGGATGAAAACTCGAATTTTGCGAATCAATTTTGTGTGTGGTAATTTCATCGTGGGCCCAGATAGCAGTAGTGGTAAACGCGCAGCTATTCAGCAAGACCATGCTGAGGGCCGTGGGTTCGAATCCCACCGATCGAGGATCTTTTCGGGTTGGAAATTTTCTCGGCTTTCCAGGGCATAGAGTATCTTCGTACCTGCCACACGATATACACATGCAAAAATGGTCATTGGCATAGTAAGCTCTCAGTTAATAACTGTGGAAGTGCTCATAAGAACACTAAGCTGTGAATCAGGCTCTGTCCCAGTGGGGACGTAACGCCAGAAAGAAGAAGAAGGAGATCCTTTTATTATCGTTTCAAAGAATTCCTACGGGCCTATAAGTTACGGCTCACGTAGGGTAAACAACTTCTTAGAAACCTGCATGATGGTATAAATCTGAATTCGTTCACTGTCGACTCAGATTCTCTTTAACTAGCGGATTAACTTTTTTTTATAAAATTGTTTGTCTCGGGTGGACGATAGAAGCTTAAGTTGTTCCGTTTTTTTCAATGTTTATCTTGGAATATTATTAATGTTTTATGCTAAATATAATTCACATCATTTTACTTGTTCAAAAACATTACTTTTGTGTTATTAATACCCCTTTCAAGGTTAAAACCTGGTTGCGCCACTGATAGGAATGTACACGTAGATAAAACAGCAGAACATCTGTGCCAATTAGGTTATTAACGCATGACAGTTGATATATTGGAATAGAATTTTTTGAATCAGTATAGGTTTCGTAAGTTTGGATATCGTTTGGAAATCGTGCCAACCTACGTTCGGTACTGGTTCGAGTATTTTAGCCCATTCTTAGCTCGTATTTTTTGCATTTTTATACTTGAACAATTTTTTTAATGCTATGTTGAGATAAAAAAAATGACCCTCACCCAGTATTTGGATTTAAAATTAAAAAAAAGAAAAGACACGGACACCGTCTTCAGCCATTTAGCTGCACAGACTGTAACTTAACACTAGACAAAGGTCAAGCATGCCCCAATGGTACAGCCGAAAAACACTCCTGACGGAAAGTTTCAATGGCTGCACCGGGAATCGAACCCACGATGCGCCCATTGCCTGACGACACTAACCGCACGGCCACGAAGCCCACATCCGAATAAGCCAATCGAACCATATTCGCAGAGTGCAACAATTCGTGAACCATAACAGTTCGTGGCACATCGCAATCGGAGAGCATTAATAATGTTGCTATTCAGTCTCTCGATTGGGATGTGGCGAGAAAGCGTTCAAGAGCACAGTAGGGCGGTTCGAAATTAAAAAAAAAAAACAAAATGAATATTCAATCTCGCTTATCTTCCGTACCATACTTACCATAAACATAGTGTTCTGTGAAGTTTTAAGCTTTCTAGAAAATGATTCAAAGGTGTCCCAAAGACGGTATAGGTTTATATTGAAATTTCTATGGAGACATTTTGGAAATGTTCCAAACCTGTTAGCACTGCAATGTAAGTGTAAGTAAGTGTATTATAGTGAAAACTCTTTCTTCAAACCATAATAAAGAAATTTCTAAAGGGAGAAATTCAATCCGACAGATAAGATAAAAGATATTCATGAGTTTAATTGCTATTATTTACCCAGACAACCAGAATGTACATATAACGAAATCACCTTTTGCGTTATGCGATGCTTATGTGCGCAAAGTTTCACATATAAGATGTTGCGAAAAGGCCTTATGCGTACAAAAGTGGAGGCGATATACGTGCTTATTTTATATGATGAAAACTAACATGTAATGCGAGTGTGTAAATTTTATTGCGAACTAGCCTGTACTCTTATGCGACTTAATTTATGATAACAAAATTGATTTGACAGCTGCTACGGATTGATCCGACTTACTTTGTACGACTATACGGGACGAAACGAAATGTACATATGAACTCATAAAATAGCGTTTTATGCGAGGAAACTCATCGATCAAACGATATTATCCACCATGTTGTGCGGATGTGATGAAATTTGTGTAAATAAACGACTTTGTTCGTAAACTGTTATGCGACTTCTGGTTGTCTGGGTAGCCTTATATGGGATTATAGTCCTGCAAACATCTACAGACCTCTCAAACAAAATTAGATCAAAAGAGATTTGTTTCTTCAGCAACACCCTTCATTATAGTTAGAAGAATGAGTCTTCACTATAAAATGACTACTTTGTACATACATTACAGTACTGACGTGGTTGAAACATTTTTCAAAATTTATGCATAGTCATTTCCATATAAACCTACATTGTCTTTGGGCCACCTTCAAATCATCACCAAAAAAGCTGAAAGCTTCACAGAACTCTATTTTTATGGTTAAGATGGCAAAAAAGATGGGAGATAGGATTTTCAAATATTTTTAGATTTCGAATCGCCCTACTCTGACTAAAACGGTATCGAGCCATTCGGGTGATTTATGTTTTGCATAAAATTGGTAATAACTTTCATATTTTCTGGTAATTCAACCTTAAACAACATTGATTTTGATCTGTTCAGTAATCGAACACCCCTTTGGTAGCAAACATAGCACAGAAAATAGAAAATATATATTCCTTTATTACATTCATTTTTTATATATAGGTGTTCTGTGTTATTAGACAACACTATCATTCTAATTTGTTAAAACTAATTTAAGATCTTATTAACATTTTGTTAACAAAACATATTACATTTCATTTGCCGTAGCAGTACAGATTATTTTTTACAGGTTATTTGATTTCACCTGCTTATAAGAGAAAAATCGAGATGTGCTTTTGATTTTTCTGTCTGCCCGGCTAAGAATGAAGTAGTCTCCAAACTGAAATATGTGGAATATTCCGTTCAATAGAACGATTTCACAATGATTTATAAAAAATTTTGATTAGGTTTTTTGCATTACCCTATCATTTTTATGTTGAATTATCAAAGGTAATTGTGCTAAAATTCACCTAAATAAAAAAACAAATAAAAAATATCAAAGGTAACTCCACGAATTTGAAATCAATATAAGTATGGCGAATTTACACAAGTTTCAAACTTCAATATCGTCACTCTGAACTGTAGAAGGTAAAATGGTTGTTCATAGAGAAAATAATAATATTCGATAGGTTTATCCGAAGATTTCCTAGTTTGCAACGGTGCTATTTAAAACTTTATTGTCAGAAAAATCCAGTGCATCGGTTATGCAAGTAAGCCTGCATAAAAACATGTGACACGATTCAAAGCAACACCACGATTTTTTAAGGGCACAAATCTGAATAAGCAATCGTTTATGCTGATAACTTGATCTTTTGGTGAATACCAATCGATAACATTTTCAGTGCAGAGAAACTTTGTGTTCTCTACATTTGTGTTTTTACTAATTCGATTTGTGGCTTCGTTTTGTTTTCACGTTAAAAAAAATGTTTTGACAACTTTCAGCGTTTTATGGTTAGCTATAAAATTGTTAGTTTTTACTGTTGTTTGAAAAAAAAAAAATGTTATTATTCGATTCAATCACGCCCCAAACTAATTTTTGCTAATAAATTAAAGAAACCGTAAATTTGACGAAACGAAAATTAATTGTTTTATTTTTGGCTCAAGGAATCATTATTCATTTTATTATTTAGATACAAAATAAAAA
The DNA here is from genome assembly GCF_002204515.2 of Aedes aegypti. Classification (NCBI taxonomy): domain Eukaryota; kingdom Metazoa; phylum Arthropoda; class Insecta; order Diptera; family Culicidae; genus Aedes; species Aedes aegypti. The sequence goes on from NW_018734677.1 coordinate 43,443, forward strand.
AAAAACATCTGTTCAATATATTTTTCTTAACAGTTACTGTAAATTAATTACATTAGATAATTTTCAGGTTTTCTGAATAAAACTAATCGATAAAAGGTCGTAAAGAAGAAAATTGAGCATAAGTTCGAAACAAAATAAGGCGAGAGTTTTAAACTTGAGTGAGGCAAGAGTGCGTTGACTCACAAACAAAATATCGATAGCTCTAAAACAATACACCTTAAAATAACTTTTAACACTTCAGTCGTCGCGCTGTTGTTTTTTGTACAACAGTGGTGAAAAAAACCTCGCTTATCGTACACAACATTAGCGTGGTGGTTCTACGGCGGCAAACTGCGCGACGACTGAAAGGTTAATATAACTTTTAACTTTGTAATAAAATAAAATTTCGTCAAATTTTGAGACAATATGTTAATTTCTGTGAATTTGCAAGTTTTTCCATTAAATAATATTAAGCTCGAACTTTTGCACCACTGATTCGAATTTTTATCCCAATTTGAGCTAGAAAGGGTTTAAAAAAAAAATGTGCAAAAAAAATATACCTGAAAGTATCCTTAAGATCAACTTAAAATTCTCATATTTACGTCAAAAAACAACAATTAGACATGACTCTTTCAGATTTCAATCGATTTGACCCACCTTACTCTTACAATCCTTTAATATTTCTTTCAATTTTGCTTGACCTAACCTGTGCTGAAACTACAAAGAATTACCCCTCTAATACAAAACCATACATCCTCATTAAAATCACTTGAATTTGATGTTTATCACTAACTCAATGGCACTCAACATCCCGCCGGTCACTTTACTCATCTATGCACACAATCTGGCAGCCCACTTGAAATCGAACAAAAACACCACTTTTGAATCGAAGGATCATACCGCAGATCCGATCTTCCTAACTTACCGCACTTAATTATCCTTAAAAGCGTTGAAAATCAACATTGAGTTTCACACTGATCTCGTTCATCGCCGCCTCCTGATAGTGATCATCACTGATAGTTGCGAACCACATGTTGAGCTCATTGAAACTGGGATCGAAAGGATCCAACTGCGTATCCGTAGGAATCTCGTCGTTTCTTGTTTTTCCTCATACAGTGCCCCGTGTTTGTTTGCACCGATCGTAAACCATCGGCCCTTCAAACTCCTTTTTCTTGCACCTTTTCGTCATTGCGCAAAGCAAACACACAAGCCCGGAAGCGACACACACGTCTCTTGAATGAAAAAGTCTGTGAGTTGTGCCTTATTGGTACCGGTATTTGCTTCTGGCCCGTTCCGCGACAGATGATGAAATGAACCTCCGGCAGGGTTCAGGGAAATTAAAAGCGACCACGTTCAATTTATTCCAATTTCGTTCGTTTTTTTTTTATTTCGTTTTAAGCTAGATCAGGTTAAAATCGTCCTCGATGAGAATGCCACTGCATACAGGCTCTATTGTATGTTCAGTGAGGGGTAACCCTTTTATCCTGTCACTTTTATTATTACGTAAATCGTTGTGTACCTGGAAAGAGGTGCTCGCGAGTCGGGAAATTATGTCGGCTCTTTCAGATCCTCGCAAATGCATTTCGGCGAAATTACCCTTTTCGTTGTTCGTTCCATATTTGTCATAGTCCTCGGGTATAACCCTTTGACGAGGAATAAGGATCAACGCGCGTTCTGGGCCGGCATATGGTGCGCAACAGGACCATCTATATAAACAATGCCAACGAGTGAAATATTGTGATGTAATTTAATATTGTCCTTTGAAAGGATAGTGGCACGTTGCTTCAAGGGTACAAGCGTATCATACATGTTTTCTTCAGCAGACAGTTTGTTTTTTTAGTGCACCTGGATTTCGTGTCTATAGAATCTTTATATGAATTTTATTCTTCTCATCACGTTTCACTATTTTACCACTTTTGCTTTTCTTCTGAATTTGTATTTGTATTTGTATTTGTATTTAAATAATCCATCTGACAAATTAGTCTTAATGAATAAAAACTTGAACATGACATACACTTAACACAGATTACTGAACTACAGATCGTATTCTATTAGCAAAATGCCTCGTCGGTTCATCGAACTCGAAAAACTCTTCGACAGCTGAGAATGCTCGGATGCACGCTGAGATGGGTTCGTTGTATCCAAATACGGTGCGATGGAAACTTGATTGGAGCAGTGTTGTACTCCGAAGAACTCGGTTAGGAACACGAAATTCTAGCAAACTAAGCAGTTCTGGAGCATCGACTTCGCCATTTAGCAACTTTGCTATAAGCAACGATTGCTGTACCTTTCTTCGTCGATCCAATGTTTCTAATCCCAGGAGTCGGCATCTATCCGGATACGGTGGCAGGTTATCGGGGTCCCTCCATGGCAAGTTTCTTAGTGCCAAACGAATGAACCTCTTTTGAATCCGTTCAATTCTTAGACTCCACGTGAGTTGGTGCGGATGCCAAACGACGGATGCATTTTCCAAGATAGGGCGTACCAGGGAACAATACAATGATTTCCAGCAGTGCGGGTCTGAAAAATCCTTGGCAACCTTGGAAATAAAGCCTAGCTGACGCGTTGCTTTTGAGATGATTGCAGAACGATGCAGCTCAAACGACATTTTCTCATCAAGCTGAACCCCTAAGTCAGTCACATGATCAACTCTGTTGAGAATGATCCCATCAATTTCGTAGTGAAAAACAATTGGATGCATCTTGCGGTGAAAAGTGATCACCTGACATTTCTCTACGCTAATAATTAGCTTGTTTCTGCGGCACCAATCGGCAAACAGTGTTAACGAGTTCTGAAGACGCATACAATCATTTTCAGTCCGTACTACAATGTACAGTTTGAGATCATCGGCATAAATCAGCTTAAATCCTTCACCGAGAACCAAGCCAGCATCGTTAAAGAAAATAATAAATAGCAACGGTCCAAGGTTGCTTCCTTGTGGGACACCAGACTTGTTCGAAAAGGGTAATGATACACATCCATCGATTTTTACTCGCAGCTCTCGTCCCGTAAGGTACGACTCCATCCAAGAAACCAAATGCGTTGATACTCCGAGGCGGGACAGTTTGTGCAAAAGTATTCGATGGTCAATCTTGTCGAACGCAGCTTTTAAGTCGGTATAAATTACGTCAACTTGTGCCTTTTCTTCCATGCTCTTCATGCATTTTGACGTAAAAGTCAACAAGTTTGTAGTAACCGATCGGCTAGGCATGAATCCGTGTTGCTCAACGGAGATGTAGCATTTTGTTGTTTCGAAGATAATTCCACACATTATTATTTCGAACAGTTTCGAAACAGCTGACAGGCTTGTAATACCCCGATAGTTTGTAACATCATGGCGATCACCGCGTTTGAAAACGGGTGTCATGAACGATTGTTTCCAGATGCGTGGAAATTTTGCTTGCTGGAGTGACTGATTGAAAATATCGCACAATGGTTGTACCAATGCAGAAATACAACGACAAATAATAATTGCCGGTAATCCATCAGGACCAGGAACATACGACCGTTTTAGCTTTTTCGCGGCCAATAAGATCATATCGGGATTTATGGTAAATGCACTAAGATCAACAACATCTGCAGGGACATCTCGAGTTGCGTCAGCTACTTCCTGTATTGATGCGGTGTTTGCAGCAAATATAGCTTCAAAGTGCCTGGCGAATAATTGGCTTGATTCTACGGCAGTCCTAGCACATTGCTCGTTCAAAAAGACGTTCGTTGGAATTGCAGAACTTTTTCGTTTGGAGTTGACGAAGCGCCAAAAACCACGAGGATTCCTTCTCAAATCTCTTTGTACACGCAATATGTACAACTTGTAAAGAGAGGCATTTTTAAAACGGTATGCATTGCTGGCTCGTTGAAATTTTCGTTTATTGCTTGGCGTGCGTTGACGACGTAGTTTACGTTGGCAAGCATTACGCGCGCGTTTTAGTTCCCGCAAGCGAGGCGTACTCCAGGCGGGCGAAACTGACGGTCGTATTCGTGGGACATTCAAAGCAAGCCAATTGTTCAAAATGGAGCAAAAATTTTCGGCCACTTGATCAATGTCATTGCTAAGAAATATTTCGTTCCAGTCTATGATTAGCAAATAGTCCAGAAGAGCGTCAAAGTCGATTTGACGAAAATTCAGTGGTCGGTTTTCTTGAGGTTGGGCAATCCTTTCGTCGCGTACCAAACACGCAGGTAAAGAGATTTCGAGCGGGGGATGATGAGAATCAACGGGTAACATCGGAGCTAACGAACAGTCAACATCGGCCACACATTCAGAAAGGCAAAAAACCAAGTCAAGAGTGCGATCCAGCTGGTTGCGAACAAGATTCCTTTGGGCGAGGCACAAATAATCCATTCCGTCCAGCAGAGTGCTGCTGGCTAACGGTAGTTGACGACTGTTGCATTGAACAGTGTTATCAACCAAGCACCAGTTCATACGAGGTTGATTATAATCGCCACACACCAAAACAGCGTCGCCAAGTGAACATTTCTCGCAAAGTTCATTCAATGCCGAAAGGTGGTCATTGATCACATTAACATCTTGACTTCTATCCGGTGGAATATAGATCGCGCACATGAAAACCTTCCTACCTTTGATTGTCGACGAAACACAGATCTGCTCCAAACTCTGCGCACTTACGGTTCGCTCAACGCTGCTTACATAACGCTGAGCAATAGCAATTAGAACACCCCCAAATCGAGATTTACTACTGTTGACGGGGCTCCGATCACAGCGATACACATTGAAGCCTGAACCAAAAAGCTGTTGCCCGTTGATGCAGTTGTCCAATCCGGTCTCGGTCATGATGATCACGTCGAAATTGCAGTCGGTTGTCGCCAAAAGCAGGTCATCTATTTTCGTCCTCAGGCCACGCACGTTTTGGTAGTAAATCCAAATAGCATCATCATTATCGTCACGACTGGAAACAATCGATGTTGAGGGAGGAATATTGTTCTTAATGCATTTGTACTTGCCTGCATCTACGTGTTGGAAGACCCCGTCGCCACACTCGGACACAGGACCGGGATGGCTGCGGGTCGCTGGCAGGAGGGGCTCGACTGTGCCGAGGGGATAAGGGGCTTCCAAAAAGCTAGCAGGCATGCATCCCGGAGAAGAACTGGAAATCGAACGGCTCGATCGGAAATCGTCTACATCCACAAAGCGACGATTATACAAGCGTGAATGCGTCTCCACAAGGTTACTGGAAGCAATGAGCGTTAACGGCAGAGAGTCGTCCTTAATACAATTATACTTGCCTGCATTTTCATGATGGAAGACCCCGTCACCACACTCGGACACAGGACCGGGATGACTGCAGGTCGCTGGCAGGAGAGGCTCGACTGTGCCGAGGGGATCAGGGGCTTCCCAAAGGCTGGCAGGCGTGCATCCCGGTGGTGAACTGCTTGATGCTGGTGAGCAGCTAAACAACTGGGTTTCGCCGAAGCTGGTGCATCGATTGTAGCCAGGGTTGACTAAAGTTAGCACTCCATTGTTGGAGTCATCGGTGATTGCAATGGTTGCTGTTGTAACGGCGGTATCGACAATTTCAGCGGGAGTGGTTTCCGAAATTTTGGAATCCCAAAATCCTCAAATTCTCGAAACAGAAGTCCTTCTGGCCAAGTTTCAGGGTCAAGTGCTTTACTTTTAAGCGACGGATCCAGCCCAATTTTAAAAGACACGAAAGTAAGCGTGCTGATATCTTTGTCTTTTGGAACGAGTTTTACTACTGTTGGATCAGAAGTTAACTCTAGATTAGCTTTAATCATAGCGGAGACAGAATCAACGGAAACGTCAGGGCAAATTCTGGACAGATAAAGCCAAAACTTTTGATTCACATCCGTTTGGCAAATGGGAACGGATACTACGTTTTCATTTGCTTTTTTGCTACCCGTGCGACACTGATCAGTCACGCGTACGTTTGAATCATTTTCGCGTCGTCGTTTAGCACTCCTTTGCTGGTCGATTGTTGGCCAGCGAATGTTGGTTGCTGGAGAAATTGAAGTTGAGGGCTTCGAATTCAGTTGCTTAATTTCGCTGCGTAGATCCGTGATGGCTGATGTAAGCGAGTTGAGAGGTGATCTTTCATCGGCATGATTGGTGAGCGCACGAAAATGAGAATTTTCGAACAACTCCGCGCATCTATCGCACATCCAAAAAAGATTCTTTTTATGGGTAGTGAAATATGATGTCAATGCGCGGGTTACGTTTGTACATGATGTCATATGGAAAAAAGCTCCACAATAGCCACGGCAGACTACCACATCGATGCCAGTTATGGGTTCCAAACACTTTCCACACTGTTTCGCCATCGTAAATCGCCTGCGCGTAGACTTCCAACGATAATGCTGAACGGATAAAGCTAGACGTTGAGCTTCTGGTCGATGTTTCCGTTATTTGCCAGTATATGTCGCTCCGGTTGAAAAAAGTGCACAGGAATTGTGAAGGCTTTTCGTTTGGTGTGAACCACGAACAGCAACAACCTTCACTCAAATATTGATATTTATCACCACGGCACAGCACAAATGCATAAACATACACGGTATTGTTTCACAAGACGCAATATTAGCACGGCAATATTAGCACGGGGGAACAAAATAACGATTTAATGGTTACGATATCACAACAAAAATAAAATAATAATCACGAGCGGATTTTGTTTGCATAACATACACCAAGCAGTGATGACCTAGCAGCAACAGCAAATCATTTATCAATATAGAAGATATTTTTATTACAAACCACAAATTCTAGCAAATGTTCTCCGTCACTGATAAAAGGCTAGGGTACTTATGGACTTGGGACCCAGGACCATACCGACGACATTTTTCATTTATTTAGTTAACATATAAACAGATAACACTGAACCAACAATTTTCCCTCAGTTGTCCCTTCAATACTTGTGCTCTTAGAGCAATTCAAGTGTTCGTCGAAGTGCTGCTTTCCACCTTTCCATCACCCTACACTCGTCCGTCAATATGTTAACATTCTTATTCCTGCGCATCTTAGCTCACGACACGAAGCCGTTGCGGGATGCGTTGAACTTCTGATAGAACTTACGTGTTTCTTGGAGACCGGCACAGCTGTTCCATCTCCTCGCACTCAGTCTCCTCCAGACGCATTTTTTTTCTCCCGAAATAGGCGGGTCTGCTGTTGCCGTTTCCACTTACAACGTTCCACGTTCTGCTGGGTCCCTTGCTGCAGCATGACCGCCCGCGCTGCATTCATCTCCTCCAGAATCTGCCTACAAACCTCGTTGAACCAATCGTTCCGTCGACTCCATCCCACGTACTCGACGTTGCTTTCAGCTGCATTGTTGATGGCTGCTTACACTATTCTCCAGCAGTCCTCAAGAGGGGCTTCATTCAGCTCACCCTCTTCCGGTGATGCAGCCTCAAGTGCTACGCGTAGGCAGCTGCGTCATCCGGTTGCTTGAGCCGCTCTAGGTCATACCGCCTCCGTCGGTATTGTACGTTGTCAAAGACGGAGAGTTTTGGGCGCAATTTAATCATCACCAAATAGTGGTCAGAGCCGATGTTAGCGCCACGATAGGTCTTGACGACGATAATGTCGGAGAAGTGCCGTCCATCAATCAGAACGTGGTCGATTTGTGATTACGTTTTCGTGCTTCAGCGGTAGTCGGTCTGAATTCCTCCTCCTGGTCAACCTGAGCGTAAAGATCTCCTATGATGATTTTGACGTCGTGGCTTGGGCAGCTGTCGTACTCGCGTTCGAGCTGCGCTTTAAAAGCGTCTCTATCATCATCAGTGCTTCCGGAGTGAGAGCTGTGCACGCTTATTATGCTGAAGTTGAAAACCCGGCCTTTGAGCCTCAACTTGCACATTCTCTCATTGATCGGCCATCACCCGATCACGCACCTCTGCATATCACCCATCACTATAAAAGCTGTTCCCAACTCATGTGTGTTGCCGCAGCTCTGGTAGATGGACCTCAACGTTCGCACCATTGATCCCTTCCAACACACTTCCTGCAGCGCTACGATGCCGAATCCCGCGGTCCTTCAAGCACGTCGGCGAGTATGCGTGTGCTGCCGATGAGGTTGAGAGATTTACAGCTCCACGTACCGAGCTTCCAATCGCTAGTCCCTTTACGTCGCTGTGGTCTTCCGCTGATTGTCTCGGTTCGTATTCTCTCGTTGATTATTCGTTGCTCGATTTTTTTACGGCTGGCTTACATGGCCTGACACCAACCCCCTAGATTTCCGGAGGACCATTCCCCCTAAATGTCCGGAGGACCATAGTGCGCAGCTTAGCTTAGAGTCCTTCTCTGGCACTCGGATGATGATCAGCCGCCCCTGACATGGGGAACTGACGCTATTGTGAGCCGCTCCTAACATGTAACATGTAGTACAGACGTTCCAGGTTTGCAGAAGCAAAAACAAAAAGCGATCCCTCCCCCCTTCCCAGTCAGCATACGACCAAAGTACCCACAGGGGTTGATTACACAGAGTAACAAAAATGACATTTTTGCGTGTCTCAAGGATCAAATTATGTGTCTCTAGTAGATTTGGGATTGCTGAATCTGGTGCCATTCTCAGAAATGTTCCCGCACGTCACAATTTTTAGCTACAGGTCGCCAAAGTTGTAATAAAACACTGGTTTTATTAATGTTTACATGAAATTTAAAGTACAATTTATCAAACTTTTTTGTAATCTAATCCCACCAAACATGCAAAATAGAACTTGAACTTTCATTTCAGACATAATTTGATTGGAATTGCGCGATTAAATTTCGATTAAATCGATTTTTTTCAACATGCTTGCAGTCTCCATACAAAATTCTTCGTTTCTTCTATATGGCAAAATACAACAATTCTCTAAACCATCAAAAAATAACTTTTCCGTATCGAAAGTATTACAAACTTTAATGATAAGTATTGTTATACACATAAAGTTTGAATTTTGTGGCAAATTAAGCCAATATATTACCTTACAAGCTGGCAAACTTGCATACAAGTTGGCTGAAATAGTCATTTTTTGCATTTTCAACAGTCGATATCTCAAAAACTAGACGTGCTATGATATTTCTGAAAACGGCAATGGATTCAGCAACCCTTAATTAAGTGAATAGAGGTATTTTGGCGCTGGAGACAAAAACGTGTTCCGCAGTGTTACCAGATCTTCCCTAAGGTTGCTCGTACCCCTGCCAGTACCACGAGGAGGTAGGGATAGGAGTTGATGGGCAAGTGGCTAAGGACCACACAAAGGGGGTCTATTTTATTCCTGTAGGTATGCGAGGTACAAATGGTACGCCATGCCCAGCCATTTACCGTGCTTGCTGGCAACATTGCATAAAAATAATTGATTAAGATGAGGATAAAACAAAACCACTTATCAAGTGGTTTGCGCGGAAAATTTGATCGATTGCTCTCCACCAGAGATTGACGATCAAGTTTTTTTTTTGCATAAACGAAAGTCTGGTTATCCAGATTTTCGAGGTTTTGCTTCTGCTTACCTTCATATGAAATGTCAGTGTCTTGGATCTGCTGCCAGATAACCAGAAAGATCATCAACATGAGTTGAATTAATAATTGATATCAATTTTAATGAATTGAACTGAGTTTGCTCTCTTAAAGTGAAGATGAATCGAAGCCAAACTTCAAATTTTCAAGAGCACGGATCTGGAGAACCCAAACATCCGTTTAAGCTGAAACCCGTATCAATTGGTCACCACCAGTGACCAATCGATTAGGTTTTCAGCTTAAACGGATGTTTGGTTGTCCAGATCCGTGCTCTAGAAAATTTGAAGTTTTGGCTTCGATTCATCTTCACCTTAATATCAAGAGTTGGTTCACTTTTTAGAGAGGTTAGTTTCGCGATTTCGCTATCCGGTAGGTAGTATTGCATCATTTTATGAAGTTCAAGAATTATCTAATTTCAACAAGTTAATGCTCGATTTTTCGAGCTGGGTCGATCCTCATACAACCTTAAGAAACTCCTTGAGACACATCCCACCTGACCCATTCCCACAACCTGATTTGTCAAACCAATCGATAACGCCTCGAGCCAGGTGGAACATCATCTTTCCCACAGTGCCCATTCCCAGCTTTGAATGCCATACATTTCTTCCCATTTTTTAACGAGTAGTTCAAATGCTAATTGCAAAAGTGAGATGTTACGGTCGCTAACGAGACACGCGTTCACGGTTTTAAATTTCCAGCACCACGCCAGGCCACGACGACGAAAAGCATCGCAGGCATTCCGTGTGAAGCCGTCCTACACTGTATCCATATGTGTCGATCGACCGACAAACCTACGTCCATGCACCTTCATCTACACAAGCAAAAAAATCTTAAATTTACATGGCACGTTAACTTTCATGATTGTCATGTGAATCGAATTATCATTTTATATTAAACGATAAATAATGTAAACCGCCTCATTGCATTCAGGAATGCTTGCAAACTTGAGTGAAACTGAAACATTTCATGATCTTGCATCCAACATTCGCCAATGTTGCATGCTTTCTTGCACCTTGAAAATGAAATTGAAAACAAGATCGCTCAGTTTACATGATTCCACGTTGAATATTCTGCCAAAAATAATGCACATGGATGGACCGACGGCGTGTCATTCCATGTGCATTATTTATGATTGAATTTTCAGCGGGAAAATCATGTAAATCGAGCCGTTTTGCAAGCAACATTCTTTGAGAGAAGGCGTTTCGCGTTCAATATTAAGGAATTTGGTAACAATGTTGTATATAATAGATGTGTTATAGGTTTGATCATTGAATAATACATGAGAGATGGCTTTACATGATTGAAACTAAAATAACGTTACGTGTAAATCTAAGATTTTTTTGGTGTGTAGCATCATCCCTTTCCTGCGTTGACGACCATAGGTTTCAGGGTAGAAGCACCAGTTTTGAGCAGTCTAAGATTACATATTTTTTTAAACTCTCTTGGGGATACGACTGCGATAATTATGTTCTAGATGTAGGTTATGGCCTTCAGTCTATTATGTTCAAAAACGGGTTTTATGTTTTCATCCTACGTTTCGGACTCATTTCGGAAAGCACAATAAATGTGTTCAAATCGTTGGATGAAAACATAAAATGCATTTTTGCCATAGGAAAAGTAGGATGGTTATCCTAACAGCCAACAGAATGATTTTTTTTTTCAATTCTTTATAAGTATCATTCAAAACATTACGTAATTTTCTTATATATAGGTATTATATGCACACCAAAAAAATCTTAGATTTACACGTAACGTTATTTTAGTTTCAATCATGTAAAGCCATCTCTCATGTATTATTCAATGATCAAACCTATAAACACATCTATTATATACAACATTGTTACCAAATTCCTTAATATTGAACGCGAAACGCCTTCTCTCAAAGAATGTTGCTTGCAAAACGGCTCGATTTACATGATTTTCCCGCTGAAAATTCAATCATAAATAATGCACATGGAATGACACGCCGTCGGTCCATCCATGTGCATTATTTTTGGCAGAATATTCAACGTGGAATCATGTAAACTGAGCGATCTTGTTTTCAATTTCACTTTCAAGGTGCAAGAAAGCATGCAACATTGGCGAATGTTGGATGCAAGATCATGAAATGTTTCAGTTTCACTCAAGTTTGCAAGCATTCCTGAATGCAATGAGGCGGTTTACATTATTTATCGTTTAATATCAAATGATAATTCGATTCACATGACAATCATGAAAGTTAACGTGCCATGTAAATTTAAGATTTTTTTGCTGTGTGTTGGAAAACAATTTTGTTAACAACATATTACTTTTCTTTTGCCGTAGCAGTTTTAATTCAAATTTTCTGTTAATAAGTGGATACAGACAATTTATATATTTATTACATTTGACTTAAATACCCTCAATGTGATTTTTGAGAGTTGAATTTTCATCTAGCATGAGTCTTAGATACTTAACTTCATCTGACTATTTTTTTGGAATGCCTCTCATCGTGATAACATGTCTTTTAAGTAGTTTCAAATACAGATATTTTGGTTTACTTTTTATGGTTTATATTACCAATTGAGTTTTGGAAGCATTAGGAAGAAATCATACATATTTGCAATTTGATGGATGGCAAACAAAGATAATTACCTGAGGCGACTGAGGTGAGCCAGATGTGAAAATAGTGTATAATATTGACCCCAAAATGCTATCTTGAGAAACATCAGCTCTTCCAGGAAGTCTTTCAGACTTGGAGTTCTGACAATTAAGCTGAAGTGTACGATTTGACAGATAACTTTGAATTATTCCAACAATGTATGTAGGAAAATTAAAGTTTCTTAATTTTACAATCGAACTTTCATGCCAAATACTGTCGAATGCTTTTTTATATCAAGATGAACAGGACCAGTAGAACAGCCTTCAGATTTGTTGGAACGAATCAAATTTGTTACACGTAAATGTTGATGAGTCGTAGAATATCCATGGCGGAATCCGAACTGTTCATTGGCAAAAAATGAATTTTCGTTGATGTGGACCATCATTCTGTTCAAAATGACCTTTTCAAAAAGTTAGCTGATGGAGGAAAGCGATCCGATTGACCGATAGCTGAAAATTTCTGCAAATCTTTTGCTCTGTTTTTTAAATGGTACATCCTTCGAAGTGACAGGAAAATATGCCAACTGAAAACATTTGTTTAATATATCAAATGATTCATTTTAACGATTATTTTTGAAACACTATATGGCTACAATTAGCGCTAAGTCCCAAACGGGTGCTTCTACCCTAGTGGAAACCGGTGAAATATTGCTCGCTTTGGTTAGTTGCTTTGGCGAAAACCCCCGAAGGGGTTAGGAGACAAAATTTCTATCCAACAGGTTGTTCACGACTCAAATACCACTGGACTGTTAGTTTACCCAAATGGTTCAGGGCACATCGCACCATAATGATGTTTCCGAAAATAAATTATGTTTATTTTGAAGCGCTTCGTGTTGCCAAAGTGGCTCTTATAGTGAAAGTGTGAGGATCCTCGGGAGGAGGCCTTCTCTCCATCATAATTTATTGCTTATTAATTTATCAGACCAGGCTAGCTCGACCGGCCGGCTCTAAAGCTCTCTCGGCAGGTTGCTATTTACAACTTCACACTTCTTTTCCGTCTGGCAGCTATTGGCAACATTTCGCACGCGAAGAGTCACGTCTTCGTCGTGAGAAACCATTCGTAAATTATGATAAATGGCTTTTTGTTTTCCACTTTGTCTACATTGGGCACTAACGGCAAGGACGGTGTCTTAGAAATTATTGATCATATGACATATTTTGATAAGCGCTTATCTCAAATGGTGATGTTCGCAAACATAAATTGTTAAATGGTTATCTGCTATGGTACAGGTAGTATTCAATTATGATTGAAGTCCAAAAGGCTTCAGCTAATCACCTCTAATTAAAAAATAAGACATCGGCTTGTAACGTTTGTATTTGTATAAGAAACCTTTTTTTAGTTTGTATTAACAACCACTATGGCAAACATGCCTCTTTATGTAAATCAACATGCTTATCAATCTGGAAAGCCCAAAGTGACTTTTCTACACAAAGTTGTTGCTTCGGTATTTTCTTGGATATTGAGGATGCCTTTGGTAACGTGTCTTTCGATGCCATATTGGAAGCCGCACGATACCATGGGCTACCTACAATGATTACCAATTGGATTCATCAAATGCTCAAAAACCGACATCTCTTGCGGATGCCCCCAAGGAGGCGTCTTATCATTACTGTTGTAGAATCTCGAAACAGATACGCAATTTAATAATAGTAGTTAAAACTTAAACAACTACCGTAAAACTAAACATTACAAATACTTTATAATTGGATTAAATGGGTAAATTGTATTGGGGAATAAGGGGGTGTCAATTTTGCCCCGTGTGTTCATTATGCTCCTAATTAAAATCATTAGACAAAATTTGTGGGCTTCGTAGCCGTGCGGTAGGTCCACGAAAAACTTTTCGACAGGAATGTCTTCCGACTGTGTCACTGGGTGTTGCATGCTAGTCCGTTGTCTAGTGTGGTACTTCCTTCAAAGGGCAAACTGGAACTGAACAAGGTACACCGTGTATTTATTCACAATTTAAAAAAAGAATTTTAAATTTTATTCAAGTTGTTCGAATTTATCAATATGGGAAATAGCATACTTCAAATATTGATGTTGGGGCCCAGATAGCCGTAGCGGTAAACGCACAGCTATTCAGCATGACCATGCTTAGGGTCGTGGGTTCAAATCCCGCTGGTCGAGGATCTTTTCGTGAAGGAAATTTTCTCAATTCCCAGGGCATAGAGTATCTTCGTACCTGCCACACGATATACACATGCAAAAATGGTCAATCGGCAAAGAAAGCTCTCAGTTAATAACTGTGGAAGTGCTCATAAGAACACTAATCTGAGAAGCAGGCTTTGTCCCAGTTGGGACGTAATGCCAGAAAGAAGAAGAAATATGTTTGTAGTCCATTCCATTTCACAATTTTTGTCGCATACGAAAATCGTGGTGAGGTACGCGTCTGCCTAGAGCTTTTTTTAAGACACCAACACGTTAATACTTCCAGTGGGTGCATTTGAACTGTTCTTCATAGGAAACACCACACTAGACAACCAACTAGCATGCAACGCCCAGTGGGATAGTCGTTTAACTTCCTTCACGAAAAGTTTTCCTGGCTAAAGCGGGAATCAAATTCACACTCCTCTACATGATGCATTTTAATGCCTGACGACACTAACTACGTGCCCACGAACCCCATCTGTTATTGAGTTGAACCTACACATACATATCCAAACATACAACATTACAAGTTCATATGTTAAGGCTAGTATGATGACATCTGAAGCAAATGAGAAATAAAACTGAAAAAGCAATTCATGATCTCTTTGAATTCAATATGTGTTTTTATTTCGCAAAATCATAACTTTTTATGTGGCCTAGTTGGATAATAGACTGGTCTTAAATTTTCACAAAAAAGTACTGAAAATTTTCTAGTAAATTTATATTTTCAATTGTCAACCAACCACAAACTAAGCCCTTCAAATTAGAGGTTTTGTTTCACTAGTCACTAGAAAAGCCAATAGAGAATAACAATATACCAAACAATAAAAGTAACAAAAGTTCATTTAAGATAAAAAACCTTGGAAATTACACTCCCGTGCAAAAGTTTGAGTTCACTCCCAAAAAAACTCTCTATGGCACATTCGAAGGACAATGAGGTATTCATACTTCGAAGGTAAAACATTTTGTAAATTTTGAACACCAAATTTTTACTTAAAGTTGTGACATTTTTACAAAAACAACACACTAAAAAACATGGGTAATTTCGTCAGCATTTGATCGACCCAAAATTTTAAATCAATGTGTCATTTGGATCGTAATCTTATATTCTTTGAAGAGTACTCACGAATCATTGGCGGAAAAATCTGGAAACTATTCAAAACTAATGGAACAATCATTCAAGCCAACGTGCAAAAGGTTAGGTTCACCCCTTAGTACTGAACCTAGGGTGATGAAGAAGCTTAAAATAGTTATTTAAACAATTTAGCCATTGTTTGTGTAACGATTAATCCTTTAGAGATAAATTTTAATCATTCGTCTTTTCTTTATCAACTGAATTACTCTAAATTTCAGTAATAAAACAGTAAACACCCATCCTTCTTGCAAATGTAGATACACTACAGACAATCGCTACACCATTACAGCGATAAAATAAAAATCCAATTAGTACAAGATAAAATCATCCCATCAATTTAATATGAAAATTGTACATTTTATGCTTGCTTCCCAGCCCTCATCGTCACCGTCATCGCAACAAATGCGCGTTGAAAGGCTTTTCTCTTCGATAATAAATGCTCAACGGTTTGCCTTCCATTGCGAATCTGTTGAGATGTAGAGGCTCTGTATCCACAACTGTGGAAATCGCACGCCGCATTTGCCAAGCCTAAGAACGTGCAAGAACAAAGCCTTGGAACTTGCTGGAAAAAGACGCCAACAACTGCAAAAATGTATCGTAATCTTATACAAATATTTCATTTTCCAAGAAGGGTGGTTCTATTCGAACGCTAATATCCACGAATCGGAGCGACAAGTGGTAACCCTAGTTGTATGATACCTATGCTACGTAGAAATGTTGGATCTGGATCCGAGGAAAACATACGTTGCACTCAGGATTGGCTCTCAGAGCAAGAAAGTGTTCCACTTCAGAATAAGTGCAACATAGAAGAGCATCGAGCTATGGTACAGCAGTTAGCTCTTCTACGAGAAGAATGGACCGTAGATAAAGGAATAAAATTAATAACTTATAGAAATAATATATTATGACAAATTAATCTACCATATAATATTCTGATGTCATCTTTCAATACAAACAATAAATATAATTTATAAGTGAAGATAGTGTAATGGGAATTCACATGCTCGCGCAACTGGACAGACGATTTGATGGTGCAGCAAGGTTTATATGGCCCGAGCTGCACCTCAAAGTGCTTGAGCTCTTCCTAATAGAGAACTGAACGCTACAAAATTGGTGCGCGAGAATTTAGCGTGAAATCTTCCGTGATAACCATGCACACGCTATACCCGGGAAAATATAATGGGATGAAGAACTCATAAATGAACGTGTGAGTTTTCTTTTCGGTGGATATCTCGGAACGTGGAGAAACATTACCTTGAAGAATTTCTAGTTATTCATGTGAATAGTGCGAATTATACGCTTACGATTTGTCATATTTGCATGTGGCAAAGCAATCCAACATAGCGAAACATGTCAGGTGGGCGATTTATTGGAGAAACATTGTTTGACTTGAAGTGTGAGAGATTTTAATTCGAAATTAAATTTCCTTATTATTATTTTTATTTTATTTGCTTGAGGAGTCTATTTTAACTTAAGATAGGTCGTGCCTTTAGTCACATCCCGCAGCTCGCTGGACGCGCAAAATGCGTGTACTCATTAATTCGGGGCAAAAGTGGGCAGTGGCTCTTTTTCAGTACATGAGGCAGATATCCCTGGCAACTGCATGAACAAATTCACAAAATAAAGTCTCAATATTAATGCAATAAATATTGTCGAATGCTTTCGTAAACATTTCCTGTTATTAAAATTTTGCTTTAATCGTTAATTTTGATAATTATAATAATGTAAACAATCAATTTTTGACAGTTGAACCCCGCTCAGGTTGGATCGCAAAAAATCGAAGAGCGTTCTTCGTTGTGTTTGGGTCAAACTTGGGGCGGATCCGGGTTCGACTCGACCCAATAAAAAAACGTTTTGACAGCTGTTAGAGCGGATCCAGGGCGAAACTAGGTTCGCCCAAGCAAAAAGCGAAAACGCCATTAGTGTAGTATATATTTAGTATGCACTAATCAACGAAAAAAATACTATGATCGTTTAAAAAGAAAAAAATCAACACTTTTGTATTTTTCACTATGAACAACACGAACAAGTTTTTTAAACTTTGATAATTTCCGTATGCTAAATGATGGTTCGTAAAGCTAAGAAACGGCAAGAGATAACCTCATCAGCTCAAATGTTTCAAAATCGTGAGACACCCTGCACGTGCTTCAACTCAGCTGGTTGGCATCCCGGGTGGATGCTAAGTGACCGATTAGTGTTAAAATAAAACGGCACTCACCCACCGTCGTACTCGAAGATCTACCACCTACAGTTCGTCTGCAACACCTGTTCTGGGTACCGTCGTCGACAAGTTTCACCCGGTGGTGGTAGCGGGAAATTATTTATGAGTTTTATGATCGGAAAATACTTTTCTCACTGGACAACTGGCAATGCAATGCAATGGAACTCGCCGCCCAACAGTGGTTCGATCTAGATCAAATGTCGGTCAAAATTTCAAACCCTTATTCAAATGGCATTATACATAAGACACGTGTGTTATATAATATTCAAGCAACATGGACTTTTGTTTTCAAATATTTCTTGTTCTGGATTTATAACACAGCGGAACAAGTAAAACCTTTTTGCGTATCTCAAAGATAAAAATATGTATCTTCAGTAAATTCGTATATGCTGAAATCGGTGTCTCGACAAAATTTTAAGAAACGCATTGCCGATCTGACAAAACAGCTTGGATATTTGAAGATTTTGCCCCCCTTCGAACCACTGTGGTCCGTGAGGGGCTGGAATGTGCACACGCTGCCGTAAATTGCGCACCAATAGGAGAAACAGATAATCGAAACGGAACCATCGTTAGCAAGTTAGCAAGCACAAGTGGGTTCCAACCGTTTCGAACTGCAAGTTAGCGTGTCAATGGAGATAGGACTATTCTCTTATATGGGTCGCTGACTGCCTCCCCGTAGGATTTTATGCTGCATGAACCACCCACGGTGAGCTATGGTTATGGGGTACATAATTCGGCAAAAACCACTCTGTAACGAACGATTACATCGTGATCCATAAAGTCAATGAAGATGGCTTATGCTTTGGAATTTGCTCCAAGCTGCAGTACACTGATTTCAAGATCATTATCATCACCTTGTGTTCGATAGGGCAATGCAATTTACATTCATTTTATAAAAATAATTGTTCAAAACCGAACGAACTATCTTATTAAAATTTTGCCTTATTTTCATCCCATGGGTTGTATAGTAGTTGGGAGGAAACTATATTAGAAGATATATCAAAATATTTTTGTTTTTCTTGTCGGAACATGAATCATACATTTTTTGGAAATTAATCTTTAAACCGTTAATTTGTTGGCACGCGTTTGTAATATACCTATCAATTCCTAGGCATATCTCGTTTAACAGTACAAAAACATAATTTCATTTCATGCATTGTGCCATGGGGGGGGCTTTCATGATAATGGTTAAGCTATCTTTTGAACTCGTCATATTTGAGCCTATTTCATCATCTGGGTTAAAAGCACCGGTTTAGGCCATAGCGCCAATTGGAGCCTTACCGTTTAAGAATCCGCCATCGAAATCATCGAAAATCCGAAATCAATGACGGATCCTGCACGGAAAAAAACTGTTCCTGGAATCATGAATAAATCATGAATATCCAAATTCAAGGTCCGATTAAGTAAGGAAAAGAGTGCCACGAATGTGGGTATTCATGATTTCATGAATAATTATAGTGGTTTCAGGAACACATTTTTACCCGTGTGCCCCCTTAACGACGTAAAACAGTATGAATCATTCCGTGTTGAGTAGACTACATTCACATAATAGAGCTAAATTCGTTAAATTGATCGAATTTATTAAAACTATAAAGAAATAATTATCCATCCTTGAAATTTTAACTGCGTATACTGTATTGGACAAAACATTTGCAACTTTTTTGATTTTCCATATTTATGGACCGATTTGAATAAAATTCCGGCAGATTATCAGACATGACTTGAATTTTGACATATATTTTTGAATGATTTTTACAATCAAAAGTTCAGAAGCAGTAACCGTTTGACAAAAGTGAATTTTTTGACGATTTTTTATAGATGACATAACTAAACATATTTAAGGAATAGCTTCATGGTATCTTCAGCAAAGTTTTATATATTAACGAGATGACCAAGTTTGCTGAAGCAATTTTTTGTGTAGAGCTATCAGATTCTGAGATAAATAGTTTTGAATTTTCGTTGAAAATTACACTTGAGTTAAATCGTTATTGAGCTTGAGCTTGATGGCCGCCCGTGGATGCTACTCCAGTATCGCCAGATCAGCTGCACTTACACAAGGAACCAACTAGATGACTGCTTGAGACTAACAGGCATCCTCAGTTTATGAGTGCTGGTGATCTTCTATTTTTTAGGCGACAATGGTGCCCTGCCATGTCAGAATGCAGACCAATGTGGGGAAGGGGAAGAAAATGATGTTGCACTTATACTGGCCCACTGTAGACCGTGGAGTCCGACTGCATCTTCGCCAGTTCATGCGGGAGTGTAAGGGATTGGGGGAAAGGCAAGGCAGAGAGGTTTGCTTTTGTGGTTAGCAGGCTGCTTATATATCAGCGTAAGAATAGGTATGCGCGTGGAAGAATGGAAGCGTTAGGGAAACGGTTTCTTGTCCGTTCTAGCGTTTGCTTTGAACGAATAGTTTGAGTGTGATAGATTTAGAATGGAAGATAGAAGCAATTGAGAGATATACAACTACAATTTCGAGGAAAGGGACGGGTCTGGGATTGAACCCATGATCTTCTGCTTATGAAGCAGAAGCGGTAGCCATCAGACCACCAACCCCGTCTTATACTTGAGTTAAATTTTTATTACCTACTAGTGGTCCCGGCAAACTTCGTCTTGCCATCAAGTAGGCTGTTGGAAAACGCTATGGATCGCCCCATATAAAACGGCAGTTCTGTTCACTTTTGTTTTTACAACTTTCCTGGTGAATATTCTAGGATTTTTATACACACAAACACGTCTGAACTCCTGACAAACAAAGCGGAGGAAGAATCATCCAAATCCGTGGACCCGTTCGCAAGCCATTTCGTGACATACAAACACCATTCCATTTTTATTTAGCTTAGCTTAGCTTAGCTTAGACTGACTACACATATCGATGGTTGCTATTCCGTGATTGACCGAAGTCAGTGAAAATGCACAAAGAATCAACTAGAAGTTTGGCTGGGATTGGCCATAATCTTCTTCAATGTGCATAATTCAGTGCCCTCTATTTATACAGGGTCAATAACGGCGCCGGCCACGTCCTTGCAGTCAGGTGGGATTGGGGAACGAATGTTAGTGTGTAACCTTTGCTATTTGGAGACCGTGTTTGCCTCTGCATCTCCACAAAGGTTACTGGGAGGGATGTTTGTTAATGGGAAGGATCGTTGGGTCACAGGTTTCACTTTGATAAGCGATTAGACCATGATACATAATGATTTGTGAGATATATACATGCTTATTTGTAAATATAATATTTTCATTTGATATGAACAATTTCCACGTAGTGGAAAATTATGCCGACACTTGAGGTGACGAACCATTCAAAGTTTGTCGAACAAATACCTAAATGTAACATTCCTACAGCTGTCAGGACGAAAGCATGTGTTATTATATTTTACTTATTTGAAAAGAAACAAAAAACTTGATTGGTTGGAACATCATAGAACATCTTATTCTTATGCCGACACTTACAGTGGCGAACCATCCAAAGTTTGTTGAATAAAGTGAACTTTTCGCAAGTCTACACTTGTAGTGTCGAACCATTCAAAGTTTTTTTTTAATTACAAAAATAAAGGTAAAAAGGGGTGTTCTGAAAATAAAAAAAAAAATGTGAAACATAGATAATTCATGAATCAGAGTTTGTGTCGACACTCACAGTGACGAACAATTCATAGTTTGTTGAAAATTCATATTTACGTCCCACAATTGTAACGATTAAATGTGCAGTCATACATATTTTATAGATTAGAAATAGTAGCATGAAACGAGCTCACCAATTGATCCTTTATCCTTCACTGTGCAGCCACAATCCACTCTCAGCCTCATTCGTTTCGCTCGGCTATATAAAAGCACTCAGAAAAAAAAGGCGCGACCCGAAAAGGAAAAAAAAAACTTGACTTTCTTGACGCACTGCCCAGCAGCAAGCGTCAAGGTCAAAGGATCAAAAAGAACTAACCGATCACGCCACTTTTTCACTCTTTAACTAGACCGACGCGCGACATCCAAACACCATTCCATTTTTATTTATATAGATAAACTCGTGATTGAAAAAAATATTCAAAAATATATGTTAAAATTCAAGTTCTATCTGATGTTCTGTGAATTCGAATCGGTTCATAAATAACTGAGATACCGTGCACCCCCGCTAATTTGAACGGTACCTCATGCAAACCATCGGGGTTCATTTTTAATTTGAACATCTAGTCACCCTAGAAAACGTGTTTCTGGTTGCCTCTTTCACTGTTTTGTTTTGAATCTGCGCTCCGTTCTACAGCGTTCCATTTCACTTTACTCTGTTCCATGAGCTAATTGACGTTTGAACCATTTTTAATCTGAACGATATGGAAATTAGCGGGTACAGACTAAAAAGTGTTCAGATTTAATGTGGTCAAACCAACGTGGGTACCCGTATTAGTTTACCAAAGTGGTCATTTTTTATGGGAAATCGAAAAAGTTGCAAATGTTTTATCCAATACTCTACCTATTTTGAGTAGCGTGTTGCTTATATGGCTACTCTTGTAAGAAATCTATACGATTGACCAATTTAGGATCCAAAGTTAAGAATGTGGCTGAATTTTGTTCTAATGGCCTTCTTCGACCACCACGATTTTTATTGTAAAAATAAGGATTCTGATCAGTTCCATTGATTTTCATAGATATCATAGATGAATAATGAAAGCTTCTACATGACACATTTGCAGTACAAATAGGGCTTTCCATTTCATTTTTATTTATTCTTAAATTTATTCTCTTAGGCAGGTTTTGACCTGTGTTTTTCAAGGGTAATATAGCCCGCATACTTGCTTCCAGCGGTGCAGACAACCCTAACAATTTGTGAAAGAACCATACCTCCCTTTCGTAATGCGATAAAAGTTTTTGTCTATAAGAGTCTTTTCATGCCGTATGAAACACAATTGGCCAATAAGTACTCTACATTGAAAGATAAACAGTTAACATGTTTTGCAAAAACACATGTTTCAATATGTTAAACAACTTTGTAGATTACATGAAAAAAAGTTAAATATCTAGGAAAAAAACTATTCAATTTGTGTATATAATGTTTATAAAATTGTTTAAACCAAATAAGTTAAAAGGTTTTTGTCAATAATTGTTTTTGTGTTAGAATTAAGCAATAGTACCTTTGTCAGGTATTGTTAACCTATTGAAGACTGCATGAGATATTGAACTATTATTGAAAAATTTCACTTGTATTCTGAAAATACATCATGTATTATTTATGTACATTTTGCAATACTAAAAATAAAAATTTGGAAAAAAAAAACTTCTGACTTAGGTACGATTTGATTCTGGATTGAATTTGATGTTTTACAAGTTTTAATAAATTTAAATTTGAAGAGAATGATGCTAGGGAGTTTTAAATTTGGTAAGTAAATAACAAAGTGAAGAAGACTTTATAGAACGTCATATTTTTATATATAACTTCAAAATTCACCTTTTAGTCGCTTGCGTCACCTCTAAATCATAACAGTTTTGGCTCAAACTTGAGGTTTTTTCATATGGTTAATCATTATGCAGGGATCTTTAATGATTCCCCATTACCCGAATGCCATTACCCCGAATGCCATTAACCCGAATGCCATTACCCCGAATTCCAAAACCCCGAACGACCCATCACCCCGAATGACATTACCCCGAATGACATTACCCCGAATTACAATATCATGGGAAATGTCATCAACATCATCATGTCAAGATAATTGTAAATTCGGGGAAATACATTGGTAATGGTACATTCGGGGTAATGGAATTCGGGGTGATGGCATTCGGGGAAATGGCATTCGGGTAATGGGTAGAATCATTTTTTTACTTGCTCGGGAATTGAGACCCATCTAACCATTCAATAAATAAATCATTCGAAAAAGAAGTAACGATTGCCTTACTTCTAATGGGTTTGAAGTAATGTTTAAAATACACTTTCCTTGTTCTACAGCCATGAAATACGATGAATATGATATATAAGACAATACCCACTAGTAACTAATTATCTAGGATGACTTTTCTGTGCGAAATGCATGATGGTAAGGATAACTAAGACTACTACCCAACCTTAAATAAGGCTGTATAAAAAGCTGGTGATTTTTCTACAAAAGGTAAAGTAGAAGAACCATTAACACATTCGATCCATTTAAATCTCCTGGCAAGGATGGAATATATCCTGTATTTTTTTTTTTTTTTCAAAAAAGCAATGGAGTACTAACTTCACCTATTTTTAATATGTTCAAAGCAAGTCTAGTATTTGGTTATTTTCCAAAGCCATGGTTTCAAGTGCGTGTTGTGTTTATTCCGAAGGCTAACAAAAAAATAAATCTTCTTTTGCATCGAGTCCCAGACCGCATTTGAGAGTTGATCCAAATTCCGTACACATTTGCTTCGAATTCCGGACACCCTTATTTATCTAGATTTTGAAGGTATTTCATTCAAATCGAACTGAAATACAATGAACTATCCCTTATTCGATATTTCGTTTCTCGATATAGAGTAAGAGCCATATTGAAAGTTGGTAATCATGGCTACTTTGAACTCGATACCTCCCTAACTCGCTGGTCCCTTGAAAATCAAGTTATGGAGAGTTGACTGTAACTAATTTAATGCACTTTATCGAAGGCACTTTCAGCAGTTTTCCGTAGAAACTCCATTTAATTTTTTTAATGAGCATTCAAATATGAGGTGAAAGTTGAGGAAAAATTGAACATCTCTCTCATATTACTGACCCTGGTACAGCAACAGACATCATCGAGAATTAAACACAAAACATCTGTTTGAACAATTTTCAATCATTTTTATAATACTTTTAAAGGCACAATATAGTCCATATCCAATGATGTCCGGCTTTTGAAGTAGCTGTAATTAATGATTTGTATTCCGGACGCAGACATTCAATTGTTTTAAACAATATTTCACACACAATCCGGAATAAAACTGCTTTGGCTCGACAGCCAAAACAGTTCATAACGCCGCATGCTTCGAATACAAAAAAGGTATTAATTTTGTTTATACATAAAAAGACATGTACACATACACAGGACTAATTACAGGGCATTGGTCAGCCAGATATCATCTTAAACTGATGGGAAAGGTTGATAATATTTGCCGTGATCAAGCGTTGGTCGCAGTATAATACACCCAAAAATCAGAGCGGGTTGTGCACATGGCACGACCGCGTGACGTTAACTACGCCATGTGATTTGCTGCATTTCAATTTTAGTCAATTGTCATAATTGTAACCTTCCTTTAGTTATAATTAAGAATGTAATGGCGAAGAGCTCTCCGTTCGGAGAAGTGCTCCATTTATCGATATCGTCATCGCCGCCGTAAATTTCAATTTGGTGTATTGTCAATTATTCATGAAAGGGCCGATTTAACTGTTAGATTAGCGTAACACCCAATTTTAAATAGTTTATCGTTAAAAATCAATAGTTTTCTCCATCTGAATAAAATGTTGTATGAATTTCCGACCGATTACACATTGGCCGCACTCCATACAAATGCAGGCCAAAAGTACAATTCTCACTCAAAACCTTCAAAAAGGCAAGTTATTTGACAACAAATCATTTTTAGAGGTACCACCGTGCGGGGTGACATTGGGCCTAGGGGGTGACTTTGACCGCCTCTTTCGATGCATCTCATGATTAGTAGGAACGTCAAAAAACTAATCTATGACCATTAATTGGCTATTTATAACGTATTCTTGAAACTTAACACATTGTTTTCATTATTCTGGCATTAGGTTGCTGTAAAAACATTGGCCCAAAGTC
Source organism: Aedes aegypti (assembly GCF_002204515.2). NCBI lineage: Eukaryota > Metazoa > Arthropoda > Insecta > Diptera > Culicidae > Aedes > Aedes aegypti. The sequence goes on from NW_018734677.1 coordinate 68,776, forward strand.
ACCCTTATGGCCCAATGTCACCCCGCCTTACGGTAATTTGATATTTCTTCGCTGATACATTAAATCGATTATTTCCGGTACATTTGACAGAA